>NW_018238562.1:16590-25472 GCF_001263595.1 Phalaenopsis equestris | reverse complement strand
TAAAAATTATTAAATTAGATTCAAATGATGTTTTAATATAAATAATAATTTTTAAATCTTGCTCAAACCCTTATTGTCTTATGTTTTATGACTACATGATTAGGGTTGTTAAAAGGACTCTTTGTTCGTGAACAGCTCGTTAAGCAAACGAGCCGAACACAAACATACTTTTTGAGCTCAAAATATAAACGAGCCGAACACGAGAGGGCTATGCTCGTGTTCAGCTCATTTACACTTCTAGTCGTTGTTCAGTGGTTATCGATGGTCGGCGGGGCGGTGGTCAATGGTGGTCGGCTGCTTTGAAAGTCAATGATTACTCGTTGGGACTACCCAATGAAAGTAATACACTATGTGTTTTTAAGTGCAAGAATGCGCTCTTCTCTTGCTATAAGGAGAAATGAAATTAGAATCTTAAACTGAAAATTACACGTCCTTATACGACCCCCAAAGAGGGGTGCTATTTGTAGGCTTTTGAGGAGAGGCATTTTGGTGTTTTGGCGTGTAATTCTCCTAACCACATAATCAGACATTCCATGTTGATCCACCTTGATCATAAATAATTTTTTTAACAATTTAAATACCTAAATGACCTCAAAGTTCAACAATCTTAAACTCTTTGGATTCCTCTTGTTGAGACGCTCGATTTAACTATAAAGATATTAAATTTAGAGCTCATTTGTCCATTCAGCTAATAATCCAAAGCTTTTAAATATGCTTTAATGACTTAATATGGGTATGATTTGACCCGAATTGAACAAATTTTGGTATCAATGGATTTATATTGCGAGACGGTCAATCTGACAACAATCTTGTTAAAATTAGAGCGTGAATGATCTTAAATTTGAATTTAAAAAATTCTTCATACAAAATGCAACAATATTCGTGCTTGATAAAAAACTTTCTCGACAAATCAATATATTTATAGTCTAAAAACTAATTAAAATTTATATTATATTTATCTCAAAATATAAAATTTATCCTTATGACCAATATATTTTGATTAGTTTTTTTTTTTTATTAAACTGATACGTCATTATTAAGAGAGAGAAAAAGTTGAGCTAGGTATATACAAGCATCATATACATTTCTTATCAAATAAGCACGCCACTTTATCACAAAAATTAAAATTTGATTTCGATGAAATATCAATCGAAATATTTTAATTAAAATTCAATTATGATAAAAATTAAAGCCATAAAATATAACTCGGAAAAACTACTATTATAAAGTAATTAAATATTCAAATAGATTATTTTGAGCTAATTAAATTTCAGAAAGGGTTATGATGAAACATGTGCAATAATCATGGTTTAGGCCGTTTCATAATTATACAATCCCCAAATCCCAATTTTCCCACATGCCTAAAACGTACCCATTTTGGAGAACAAATATTAGGAGTCAAATGAAATGACGTCACGTAGAGGTGACAAAAAAATAAAAAAAAATATTTTAGCACAAGAGAATATTCCCTCCGTGTTATTCTGCATTATTCATGTACTATTGTGGTAATATTCATGTGTTATTGTATTTTGAGAATATTATCAGTGTTATAATAACACAATAACACATCAATATCACCACAATAACACATGAAAAACGCGAAATAACACAGGAGGATAATTCTCTTGTGTCATAAGGTCGGATCATTGAAAAACGTGTGCGTTTACTTAAAGCCACGTGTCCGCATATCAGTGGACTCCAAAAACGTCTCTAAGTTAGGAGTCCAGATATAGAACAATTTTCCCATTTTGGAGTACCATTTCTTTTTAAATATATTTGCACTAAATAAATCATGAAATTAGTATAAAATAGTGATGATGCACGTGGAATAAATTTGAAATTTTACTCCAACATTGTTTTATTTTTTTCAATTACATTTAAGTATCTTCAGCGTTCAATTACATTTAAGTATCTGACAAGTGGCTGTGATTGAAATTGCTATATCTCGTAGAGTTTAGGTGTCTGATTTGTAAATACATAAGAATTGAATGACATATATGTAAATCTTACAATAAAAAAAATAATTTTATGCATTAATTACCCTGAAGATAGATAGTTTTACTAACCCGAATTACATGAAACAAATTTCAAAATAGTTTATTAATTTCTATGTAATAATATTGTCACTTATGAATTTATTTTATCCCAAATAATACATTTAATAAAAAAAAATTCATCGATTTAAACTAAATATAAAAAATTATCTTAAAAAAAATATATTTTTTTTTTGTGTCATGCATGATAGGATAATTTAAATCATCTGGCAATACAACTAAAATTAAAATACAGAATTTAATTTAAATCAAATTGATGCACGCGTAAATACCATTAAAGATACTATTTTTTGTATTATTATTTTATATTCCAAAAATAATAATAATATCTTTAACACGCGAATAAAAAAAATCATCGGATAAATTTTAGCTATTAAATTTATTTAAAGTTTGTTTAATATAAGAGCTAATTTAATAATGTATACAATACCCAATTTAATTCAAATTCAATGATTAAAAAAACCTATCATAATTTGATCTAAATCAGAATGTTCTAATCTGAATTTCCTTAAAAGGAAAAAAATAAAATTAACATGCATACCACACAATTCTTATATATTTAGATATCTAACACCACAAAAAATTGATATTCTACTCATAACATTTTGGAGTCATAAACTTATGCATGAAAAGTTTGATATGCCATCAACAAATGCCCATCATCCGACATGAATCTCGAGCCATAAAACGGATCTTGAGGCAGCATTTTGGACCATTTCTCATTAAATATATTTTCATTAACTAAATCATGAAATTGGAATAAAATTTACACATTGTAAAGCTCACAATATATTATAAAATTGAAATTTCATTCCAACGTTATTTTATTTTCTCTCAATTATTTAAAGCATCTCCCGCGCTGACAAATGACTGTGGTTGAAATAGCGCCACGCTGAAAGTAGCGAGGACCTAGCTTTCTACTCACGTACATGCACAAGCGTCTTATTAAAAAAAAGAGATTTTTACTTCTACACCACATAAAACTTTCATATTTTCACGTGTTACAAATAGATTTTATCATTTACAAATAGACGATGAAAATACACGACTTTGCACTTTTCTCTCTATTGTTCCCCTTGAGAAAATATTGTCCGGAGTCCGCAAAAATTCTCAACTTCAGAATGAAGAGAGCCTCCTCCCTCTTCCTGAACAACTTCTTCATCCTCATCAGCGACATTGGCGGCCCGTTCTTGATCCATGGTTACTTTTTGACAACAGAAATTGCAGGCGGTTCTCTGGCTTCCGTCATACAGCGATCATGTAGCTTGACTTTCATAAAAAAGGTATTCCAGCACTGCTCCCTCGTACCATTTTTGTAAAAAAAACAAATTTAGGAAACGGAAGGATGGGGAGTTCATTGGGATCAAACGATTTATCTGAAATGATTTATGAATTTCAGTCATTTAGGATTTTTCACTTTCTCAATTAAATTTTATGAAAATTTTTAAACTTTTCAGTTCAGATTTCATTTTTTTTTTGTGAGGATGATTCAAAAATAATTGAAATGATATGACGATGCTATTATGAAATTGAAAGGATATGATGATAAAGGCATCATTTCAATTTTTTTGGGGAAGGGATATGATGTTTTTATGTTGATTAAAGAAAGAAAATTTCCCTGTGACTAGAATTTTATTGTATTTTCCATGACTTCACTGCATATTTCTATGTTCTTCATGTTTTAGAAAGAGAATATCACGTTGGTTTGTTGAGCCTTGAGAGCTTGTTTGGTTGGATATTTAGTTTAATAAGAGATGACAAAAGTTATTGCAGAATGTATCATTTGCAGGAAAATTTTAACTGTTTTGTTTTTTTAAAATTTATATTTTTTTATGAATATTTCATTATTACTTATCTTTACATTTGTTTAGGGATAACCAATATGAGAAAATAGATTCATTGCACCTTCAAATTTGGTGATTTTTAGAGTAATGTGAAGAGTACAAGTCGAAGAAAATATAAAGGGGGAAAACAAAAGACAGTTAAGATAGACAAAGATTTGCTTAACTTTGTAAATGAGGTTGAGATGATTTGCATTTGGCTATGAGGGTCTACTTATGAATTATACCACTAGATTTATGACACATATTCTAAAGTGTATATACTCATCGCATCTGACCATGACTTGGAAGAAATGACCAGGTTATCTAGTTATTGTGGACGTGTTGAGATATTAATTGTGGTAGAAGATTATTTAGAAATTTAAATAGATTTAGTTGCAATAGAAATTCAAGGTAACATGCGAGAGAATCATGAGTTAATTTCTAAAGGTTTTCATAGAGGTGTGGTTGAATTTGATTCGTATAATATTGTGTCGTATAATAGTAATATTGCGAATGTTAATTAGATAACTTTTGGTAGTCATTTTGTTGATCAGACGAGATTCAATCATTTTATAAAATGCAAAGCTACTAAAGAGAATTTTGTGGTTAAGATTATTGCAAGTGATAAGACAAGGGTCATAGCGACTTGCTCACAAAGAGGGTACCCATAGAAAATCAGGGATGCATTGTGTAGAGATGGCCAAACTTTTGAAAGCAGAAAATTAAAAAAATTGCACTCTTGTCAGAGTGTTAATAGGTGTTAATAGGGTTGGGAATAAACGGAATAAACAAGCTACATGTGAGTGGGTTGCTAATGAGATTCAAGATATTATTAAGCAACAAACAAACATCCCACCAAAACAAATTTAAAATAGCTTAGAGAAAGCATTTGGACAAGCATTTGGACTATCTTTACCATATATGAAACTATGGAGATCAAGAGAGTTAGCTCATGATCAAATATTTGGCTTTGTAGATGAGAACTACAAGTGGGTGTTTAAATTGTTAGGAATTCTGAAAGTCGCATAGAAATTACCTATGATGAAGTAGACAAATCCTTTAAAAGATCTTTTGTGAGTTTCAAGTTGCCCTTCCGAGATCAATCAAATTTTATTAAGAAGATCACAATAAAATATGAGAAGAAACAGAACTCTCATTCACATAAGGTCTAGTCTCAATTATGGTTGTGTAGAACTTTAATTACAGAAGCATAGATGCATTGCTTATGAAAAGAACATGACAGCAAGATAAAATCACAAAAAAAACTGAAATCTTAAATGAGCAATTTACAAATTTTCATAAAATTTAACCGAGAAAGTGAGAAATACCAACTTTTTTTTTCATAATAAAAAAGAAAACTTCTCAAATCACAGAAATTCATAAATCATTTCGGATAAATCACCTGGTCGCAATGAACTTCTCATCCTTCTACTTCCAGAATTTATTTTCCTTATAAAGAGGCAAGAGGGGAATGTGCTCGAAATACCTGCCCTATGAAAGCCAAGGTACATGGTCGCTGTTTGGCGGAAACCCGAGAACCACCTGCAATTTCCGACATATCAAAAATAAAGCACGGATCCAGAGCGGGCCGCCAATGCTGCCGATGAGGACGAAGAAAAGGTGGA
This sequence comes from Phalaenopsis equestris, assembly GCF_001263595.1. Classification (NCBI taxonomy): domain Eukaryota; kingdom Viridiplantae; phylum Streptophyta; class Magnoliopsida; order Asparagales; family Orchidaceae; genus Phalaenopsis; species Phalaenopsis equestris. The sequence goes on along the minus strand of NW_018238562.1, from coordinate 19,970 downwards.
GGAAGAGGAGGACGACTCTCCCCATTCTGACATTAAGAAATTTTGCAAAAAATTTTGCCTTACCATGGCAACCTTCCACTCGCCCCGGAGGAAAGACCAGAAGATTTCGCACTCTCCTTAGGGCTACAAAAGTGAGGCCAGCGACTCCTGAAGAGAGGAGACGGAAGATTAGGCGGGAGTTCTGAGAGCGATTTCGCCCCACGCCGATTTCTTTCCCGAGCGACGTTTTTGGACGCTCAGGATTTCCATGGCATACAGGTAAATAATTAAATACATGGGTATGTAATTAAATCTTCCTAAAAATAAAAGATCATTATAAATAGGATTTGGGAATAAAAGTTATTTTGATTTGACTCAACCAGATTATAAATGTTTTAATTTTCAGTTAATTCCAGTTTATGAAGCTCAGCTAATGTTGAGCACTGCATCCAATCTGCCTGAATCAACTTGCAAGATATCATATCAAGTTTTAAATTGTTGTTTTTGGACAAAGGCATGAAAAGATTTTTAAAGTTATATACTACGCTAGTAAAACTCTTAATGATACACAAATTAATTATATTGTTACTGAAAAAGAGTTACTGGTCATTGTGTATGCTTTAGATAAATTTAGATCTTATTTAATTGGAGTTAAATGTGTTGTGCACATTGATCACTCTGTTATTAATTATCTAATGCAAAAGAAGGATGCCAAACCAATGTTGATTAGATGAATACTTTTGATGCAAGAATTTGATCTTGTGGTTATTGATAAAAAGGGAATTGATAATCAAATTGCTGATCATTTGTCAAGATTAGAAAATCATGAATCATTGACAATAAAATTATAGACAGTTTCCCTGATGAACAACTTTATAATATTAATGAGTGGAAAATACCATGATATGCTGATATTATTAACTATATTGTAAGTGATATTTTGCCACCTATGCTGACACTACAACAACAAAGGAAATTCATTCATGATGCGAAAACATATTTCTGGGATGAGCCTTATTTATATAAACAATGTAAGGATCTGATTATGAGAAGATGTATACCTTATGAAGAAAGTGAGGTGATCATTCAGAAATTTCATGATTTTGAATTTGGAGGACATTTTGGGATTAATAAAACTGCTTATAAAATTTTACAAGCTGGATTTTCTTGGCCTACTATCTTTAGAGATGTTTATAGATACATAAAAACTTGTGATTGATGTCAACGGGTAGACAATATATCTAAAAGAAATGAAATGTCTCTGAATTTCATGTTAGAAGTTGAGATTTTTGAAGTTTGGGGATTAGATTTTATGGGACCATTTATTCCTTCATTTGAGAACTTATATATATTAATTGCAGTAGACTACGTTTCTAAGTGGATTGAAGCGCAAGCTTTATCTCGTTGTAACGCTTATGTATGTATGTATATATATATATATATTTTAATGAAAAATATTTTCACTAGATATTATAAATCTAGGAAACATGTGTTGTATTCCAGTTTGATGAACCAGATTTTGATCTTGCCTGAGGCGGCTGATGACCTGACTGTAAAATGTTTCTAACTATGAAAAAAAAAATTATCCATAATTTGGGCAATTATGAATTTTCTCAAAATTTGTGTTGATATGACACTTTTGACAGAAACTAATATCATGCTTCGGCTTCCAAAAAAGGGTCTATGAATAAATTTCAAAAGATGTTAAGTGAAAATTTTACATTATTTGCTCTGCCTGACTTTCATCGCTTTGTTTTTGAAACTTGATGGCCCTCAAATATTCTCCTCAAATTTTTGGATTGGTTAGAACCACCGAAAGATCGATCCTCACTGACTTTGAGATTAAGTTGTTAGATGAGACTTATGTTTACAACACAAGCTTTGTTTTGGACCGAGTGGAAACAGAAGTTCGTGCTACAGATTACTTAGGTGATGATTTAATCTTCATCGGAAGATTAACCAGAAGAACTTTGAACCAAGCCAAGAAGTTTTGCTTTACAACACTAGGCTGAATTTACTTCCTGGGAAATTGAAGTCTCGTTGGTTAGGACCGTTTACTGTAACTCAAGTTTATACTTACGGAGCTGTTGAGATTGAAGATCAGAAAACTGAAAATAGATTTAAGGTATATGGACACAAATTAAAACCGTATTTTGAGGGTGAAAGACCAAATTTTAAAGAGGTTTTAATGTTCAGTCAACAAAAATAACACCTGAATAGGTCGGGCTGACGACGTTAAACCAAGCGCTTTATGGGAGGCAACCCATATTTATCTTTACTTTTATTGCGATTATAGTAGTTTTTATTTGAAATTATCATTTATTTGTGGTAGTATTAAGCTCTACTACTCTTATTTATCCTTGAATCATCATAAAAATTGGATCCATAGAGAAAAATTGGAACACATTCGAATTAGAGCGAAATATAAGAGCGAAACGGTGCAATTTTTGCCTTGGGCACCAACGGCGCCCTCGACGCCGCCACCGACGGGTTTTTCCCGAGAGTCCAGGCAAAATAAATACAGAAGCTCGCCGACGGCGCCCTCGACCCCGACGACGGTGAGACCGGCGAGATGGCTGTTTCTGGAGTTTGAATGGTGATTTTTGGCTGTTTTTGGGCAGGAGTTACCCTTTTAAACTCCCAAATTCGATTCCTAGTTCATATTTCCCCCAAAAGCGAAGTGAAACTCCACCAATTTCATTCATATGGCGTCCAATTCCCTTGATAATCCCAGAATGCGAGTTTTCAATCAGTAAAAGTTTATTAGTGCGGAAGCGCATCGAATCTTCAATAAGGTACTGACGAAGAAAAGATTGATCAAGGAACGAGGATTCGTAAATTGTGGATTGAATAATCCATCGACGACAATTGAAGAAACGATAGTGCGTCAAAGATGGGAAGTGCTGTGCTATACTACTGCGCCGTGGTTGTTCCTGTGGTAAAAGAATTTTATGCAAATTTACACGGAATCAACCAGGGTGTTGTTTATGTAAGAGGTAGATGGGTAACTTTCACTCCTGCACAAATCAATGAATTATACATGAACGAGAACATTCCTGCCTGCCACTATTCCAACTTTGTCCCAACATGAGACCAGATGAATGAAATTTACCAATATTTAACGGACGAAACTGACGACTGGGAAATGAGAGAAAACAGGTATGTTAGTTTTTCTGCAACACTCCTAAATCCCATTTCGAAACATTGGCACTTTTTCGCGAAACTGTTACCAACAATTAAGATCGATAAAGTTTCTAAAGAAAGTGTTATTTTGAATTACTACATTCAAAGGGGACTGACGATCGATATTGGATCAATAATTGTGAAGTCAGATTTGGGCATGATCGTTCATGGATCAAATTATAGGCTTGGACACCCTTCCACAATTTTCTCACTTTGCA
>NW_018238562.1:14621-16490 GCF_001263595.1 Phalaenopsis equestris | reverse complement strand
CTGCGCAGAATCAAGAAATTGGAGAAGGAGGTACAAAATGTCATGAATACAATTAATAATATCTCCGATTTCTTCGATCATCTAGACTGGAGAATGAAAGAACATTTTGATCACTCTAAACATTTAGAAGATAGTTTGATACGACGGATGAGGATGATGAAATTGATAGAAGAGGATTCCACCGAAGAATTTCCATACCGACCCTTCTACAACCTCTTCATTCATGTGCAATCAATGGGTGATCTTAGAGGAGAATCTAGTACTGAATCTGATGAATAGTAGATTTATATTACTACATATCCGTCTATTTATATAATTTGATTTGAAATTTGTATTTTCTTTGCTTTGGAATTATGCTTTTAGATCTCTGTATAGTTGAGACTAAGCATAAGATGTTTTGTTTTCAGCGTTTTGAGTGTTGTGGCTTGGATCGCGACGCTGAAGTAATCGATTAAGATTGAGAAAATACCAAACTTAGGGGTGTTATGTAAGGATTCTCGTACCACTTGGAAATTGTACCCCTTGGAATTTATATATATATGTGATGTTTTGTGTTGTGAAAGTTTATTTGTGATAAGTACATCATTTAGTCACTTAAAATTATGTCTATAATGATTGAACGAATGTCGTTAAGGCTTGAAATTGATCAAAATGAAAAAAATTCAAAAATTGAAACAAAATCAATAGAGCCCGCCGATGGAGTCCTTGACGCCGCCGACAGTGGACTTTTCCCGAGACTTAGGATTTAATTCCAATAGAGCGCGCCGACGGCGCCATCAACCCCGCTGACGGCGAGATCACGAAAAAACACCTTTAACCAAAATTTTGACCAGTCAATCGCCATTATTCATCATCTCCTTCCTCCTAAAAATGCAATTTTTGAACTAGGGCTTGAGAGATCTTGGATTTGGGGCGATTTCAAGGCTTTTTGACACCAGATTTAATCATCTCTAGGTAAGAGCTTCACTCCAAGTTAAAAATATTTGATTTTCACCATGGATTTCTTCCACATTGAGGAGATCCAAAAAATTTGAGAATGTGAAGAAAATATTGGGAAGAAATTCATGGAACTTAGTGTTAAACTCTTAGAATTACTTTTGGAAGCCATTATTTGCATATTTGAAGTATATTTCAGAAATTTTCTATAATTTGATTAGATTGAAATGACTCCACGTCAAAAGAAATGAATTGATTTCGACAACTCTCTTCATCAATGCAATGGCTCAATCAAGATTTACTTCAGTATTTAAAAGAAAGAAGTGTATACAAGATCGAGTTTTCGAGAGTTTGGGAGGAGAAATTGAACGAGTTATTGTGGAGCGGAGGTGGGAAAATTTTTGTTTCACCACCAATAATTTTTCCCCCACCAATAAAGCTGATGCAAATGTTGTGAAAGAATTCTACGCCAACGTAATCTATTATGAACATGAAATCGTTTAAGTGCGGGGATTTCCTGTTGAATTTAATGCCGCCCGCTTCAACACATTTTACGAAGTCCCAGACTCTTATAACTGCCACTATGAATCCTTTAGTATGATGGAAAGCCCCCTGAATGATGTGATCAACTTTCTCACTGATAAGAAAGGAACGTGGAAGATTAAACAACAAGAACGGGTAAATTTTTCTGCTTCCATGTTGAATGCCACCTCTAAGGCGTAACAAAATTTTATTTCTTCTACTCTGTTACCGAATTATCACCATGGTAAGGTAACTAGAGATAGAGCTATTTTGAATTTCTGTATTAAGAATAATAGAACTATAAATGTGGGGAGAATTATTTTTAAGAATATATTGACTACGACAAGGAGTGAAACAAGTGGAGGTCTAGGACATCCTGACCTTATTTATGCACTTTGCCAACTTTCTGGA
>NW_018238562.1:8435-11684 GCF_001263595.1 Phalaenopsis equestris | reverse complement strand
TTTATCCATTCACTATAATTTCTTGACAAGGAGAAGGATGCTTTTTTATATATTGAATATCACATTCGAACCTTCATTAGTATAATTAGTTATTTAATAGTTATTAAAATTACATATTTATTTCAATTTCCTATTAGTGACAGATAAGCAAATTGAACTTCGTTGTTACAATTAAAGTATTGCTTTTCTAAAATCTTAGTTCGTAGTTCTAATATTACTCCCTGTGGGATCGATATCTAGGACTTCAATAGAGCCCTATATTACTTGAGCGATATGTATACTTGTGTTGATAAGTGTTACTTTACAATTATTGAATATTTATTACGTCCATATTTATTGAATCCATAACTGTTATTAAGTTTTGGTACAGTTGCTGAGGAATTAAATCTTTTAGCAGCAGTATTAATTACTTATATTTTTAAGCATATATAAAGTCGCGGTCAGTTTGCTCATTGAAAGAACAACCTGGGGTGACCTTCACAGATGAAAATTTGCTGTTAGGTACCGCTGACCACAACCGACCACTCTACATATCTGTTAACATCAGCAGATTTGCGTTGTCTAGAGTTTTAGTAGATCTTGGAGCATCACTCAACTTGATGAGTCTACGAACATTGGCCTATTTGGACATCCAAGCTCAAGAGCTTACAACCGATAAAATGATGTTAAGAGGATTCAACCAAAATGGAGAAAGACCCTTTAGATCGATTACATTGTTTATGAAGGTTAGAGAACTAGCAACAACTGCCAAGTTTCATATCATCGAAGGCCTATTTTAACGCTCTACTTGGTCGACCGTGGATTCATGAACATAACATGATTCCATTGTTCATCGTCTCTACACCAGTACATCAAGTACTACAAAGAAGGATAATAACATATAACATTGCAGCAAAGGAGATCTACAACTGTTTTCAGTTCATGAAGTTGTCATTCATGAAGATGTTGCCTAATACGCGCCTCAGAAGAAAACTATCTTCTCTCGCAAAATTGCAACAAAAAAAGTAAAGATCTAGAAGAAGTATAATGACAGGGCAATTCAACTCTGCTTTAGCGATCTTCCACTACTCTCTTACAACAATTTGGTGGAGGTTCTTTTAATTTGCGCACTCAAGGTCAAGGCCGGGGACATGGACGAGCAAGAACCAACTTAATCATCGAACGGACTAGGCCAACCATCGGGACTAGGCCGACCATCAGCATTGGTAATGAAGACAGTTCCAAAGATGAAATAATGATGCCAAAATAGAAATGACAAAATGGAAGAAACCTCAATATGAGATATCCTTAGAAGATGCATAGAAAAGCGAATATGAGACGATGCATGATCGGATAAACCGCTATATGAATACTTTGACCCCTGCTCCGATCCTCCCTCTTGACCCTTGCTCCGATCCTCCAGTTTAGAGGTCAAGGAAGAGAGGTCAAGGAAGTTTGTAGTATTGGTTCAAAGCCGATCAAATTTTATCATGCTTCCACCTCTACTAGTATTAAAAATCATATAAATTTGGATGAGGATCCTAATGAATTAATGGAATTAAATGAATTAATGGAATTAGAATTAATGGAATTACCTTTTGGCTACTTTTCGCCTTACGTACAAAAGGTAATTCAACAAGGACATTTGCCAAAACAAATATCAAAAGATAAATTATAACTTTTTGAAAAGTTATGGAGTGTTAAAAGTCAAACTCCCAACTCAAAGGAGGCTCTCAGATTTGGTACAATTTGACCAGTCAATGATTCAAAATTTTTTATGGTTGTTATTAGCGAATCAAGAGAGGATTGCCTCGATATAGAGAATGACTCTACTGATCAACTAATAGAAGTTGCTTCTCCAGAATTTGAGGAAGAAATTAAATCAACGGTTGATGAATTGAAGGAAATTAACCTCAGGACTGAAGAACAACCCCAACCTACATTTATAAGTTCTCTACTTAACGATGAAGAATTTTTACAGCTGATCAAATTGCTAAAATAATTCAAAGATTGCTTTACATGGAGTTTTATTGAAATGTCAGAACTATCCACAGAAGTTGCAGTTCATAAACTTAGGGTGGACAAAAATATAACCCCAGTAAAACAAGCTCCAAGAAAAATACGCCTCGAAATAGAGCAACAAGTCATTGCCGAGGTAAAGAAATTAATAGACGCTAACTTTGTAAAAGAAGAGCAATACCCCACATGGTTAACCAATATTGTACATGTCAAGAAGAAAAATGGACAAATCTGTGTTTGCGTCGACTTCAGAGATTTGAAAAAAGCATGTCCGAAAGATGAGTTTTCACTATCAATACCGAAAATGATGGTGGATACGCTTCTACACATGAAATCTTCTCTTTCATGGACGGATCGTCGGGATACTGATATCCCAAGCAAAAGCTAGGTAAATTTTTTACTATGTAGCAAAGAAAAATGCAGTTATAAAATTAATATTCAGATTCTACACAAGTATACATATCATTTTCAAGTAATAATGTTTCATGAAATAATGAACTTTCTTTTTAAGCCCCAAGTATCGATCCTACGAGGAAGGTTTAAAATGGAAATGACAAATTTGCTACGAAATTCACAGAAAGTCAATTGAAATCACTATCACTAATTTCAATTGTTGAGATGTAATCAAAATTAAATTTCTAAACTATTATCAAATCAAATATGCAAAATTTAAAATAATAAATACTAATTTATTAACTATGTTTATGTAACGGAGATTCTTATGTGAAATGCATCCTTCCCACTACAATGAGGCTATGATAAAATGAGATGGTGCATAGAAATTTTAATTCTCTACTCTGATATAGTGCATAGAAAATAATTGGCTAATCTCAGTGTTTAGTCCCTAAATCAGTGGCTAGGCTAGGAGGATATCGGGTCCCACTCCAGAGCTCCCTCTTACCTTCACCTGAAAGCTAGCTCTCGCTTTAGTTTTTAAATACTAAGATTGAAAGAAGATTTTAGTCTGTCACCCTAAAGGTTCTCCAATTCTACACCCAACAAAGTATATTTCCCTATTTATTTGCACTTAATTCCATAAACGATGTTCTCTTTTATGAAATCAAATGTGATCCTTACTCTGTTGTAGAACTCATACTCCATTTCCCGGAGCATATGTTTCACAATATATTTTAACAATTCAATTGGCCAGATTAAAAAGTAAATTAAGTTTGAAGTTGAAAAATTATCTCAATTTATTTTACAATTTAATATTAGCACATTCATATTATCTCTTCATTTCACCATATCTCA
>NW_018238562.1:6883-8312 GCF_001263595.1 Phalaenopsis equestris | reverse complement strand
TTTCTCAAAGTAAATCCTTTGTAGCCTTTCCTTAGAAATGCAGGAAGAAGATATCTCTCACTTTTCTCCTTCTCCAACACTCTTATAGAAAGTTTCACTCTAAATCTCACCACAAAAACTCTAAACTATGAAAACAAAATCACTAATTGACTCCAATGTGGAAGTGGAATGGAATGATGTGGTGCAAAAAATGAAAGTAAAGGAGTGAAAAACATAGAGGAGCCCATTTTTTGATGAAATTCAGCCCCAAATAGAGCCTAAGGTAGATTCTCCAAGAGGTTCTCCAAGAGGTGCCTCCAAAAGCTCTTCAAAAAGTTGTCCAAATACATCAAACCTTCTAGAAACGGTGTCTGGACCTCCTTTGGCGCCGTCGGCGCTGGTTTGGCGTCGTCGGCACTGGGTAAAAAATCTCCGCGTTAATTTGTTCTGCGTCGTCGGCGCTGCCGGCGCTGAGCATTTCTTCAAAAATTTCATTTTGACTCCAAATTTCATTCTTTTTGCTTTCCTTTTGTATTAAGCCCTAAAAATCAACAACCTGCAAGAAAACATCAAAATACCTTCCATTAAAGTGCAATATCATAAAAAATAAGTATAAAATATGGGTCTAAAAATGCATATTTTTTTAGGGTATCAAAATCCCTCAAACATACATGTTACTTGTCCTTAATTAACTCCTTTACTACATAAAAAAATATGACTTATGATAAAGACCTTAACTTTTAGACTTCCATATTTTAGTTTTCCAAATATAATTGTATAACTTAAGAAAAATTCAAAACAACTCCAGTTAATACTAAAGGTGTAAAGATATTCAATAATTAAGTCTAAGGTTTCTGATCCTCTATTTATTTCAAGAAAAATTGCAATTTGTTATATTAAATTCACTTAGCAAATTCATATGAAAAAGAACTTCATAAAACTTTATTAATAATTAAGTTAACATTCAAATATAAAGTTTAGGAAATGTGTTCAAGTCTTTTTCCTTAAGTTAATTCAAGTGAAGCCAATTTTTAATTAGGCATCTCCTCAAGCTTCTCCCCATATATATTTTTTTCTTTTTCTTTTTCTTTTCTTTTCAGGATTATTTTTAATCCCCCTTTTCTTTTCTTGCTTTCTTTTCTTCTCTTTTTTTTATATTTCCTTTATTAATAATTAAGTTAACATTCAAATATAAAGTTTAGGAATGCGTTCAAGTCTTTTTCCTTAAGTTGATTCAAGTGAAGCCAATTTTTAATTAGGCATCTCCTCAAGCTTCTCCCCATATGTATATATACATTTTTTCTTTTTCTTTTCTTTTCAAGATCATTTTTAATCCCCTTTTTCTTTCCTTTCTTTCTTTTCTTCTCTTTTTTTTATATATGTCAGGATTACTATATCTGGATAGCCTTTAATGATTTTGAACTTCACTATCCTCTTCTTAAAGTTAAAA
>NW_018238562.1:4280-6735 GCF_001263595.1 Phalaenopsis equestris | reverse complement strand
CAAATATCTTAGCCTCTAGAATTAACCTTTATTATTGAAAATTTTTACTTAAATTTACTATATATTTAAAAACATAAATATAGTTATCCAAAGTTAACCTCTAATACCAAAGGTCATATTAAATTTAAAATTTTGAAAATATAATTAAGTGAGGACAAATAAAATTAAGTTCTTTCGCTCTTTCTAACAATGATTTTTCTTCTTCTCCCTTCCAAACTTAAATTTTCAAAAGATTTTTTACATGAAGAGCTTTAAAAATGAAGGGTAAAAGAAAGCAATAAATACATAAATAAATTGCTACCTGTTGGAGATTCTAATTTTTGAACATAAATTTTGAAAATACTGTAGGTGCTAAAATGAAAACTATAAGGCTAAAAATATTAAATTGCACATAATATAAATAAAATTTGCTAAGTAAGACTAATCACAAAACAGAACAAAGTGCTGAAAATAACAACAGAACTAAACTAAATTCTAAAAATGAAAACAGTTTTCCACATTACAGTTTCACATAACATAACAACAAAGTCTAAACAGCATCACAACACAAACAATTCAATCACACAGTACAAACACAAACAAACAAACAAAATAGATCACCAATCATCATCTTCCTCATCATCGACATCTAACTTCTGCTGCTGATATGGAGTATAAGTAGGGTGAATAGGTAGTTGAACTGTATGGTCACCCCTCAGATATCTCACTAAAGCATCATCATAAGCAGCATCATACTCAAATTTATGGCGAATCAAATCATCAATGTGAGCATTTTTGGCCTATATATTCTACATCCTATGATCCATCCTCAAAATATCTCCCTGTTGTATCATCATCTGATCTAACAACTCCCTGTTGCTGGGGTCACTTGAAGCAGGCTCACTAGGGGTTCTAGAAGTAGAAGGAATATCCCTGGCCTATCTTCCATATCTCCAATCAACATGGGACTCATAAGTCTTGATGATGGCATGCCCAATGGGTCTCTGAGGCTCAATCCTCTCCTCATTAGGTCTAAAATCAACTCCTGCCTGCTCATAAAGTTTGTAAATAAGAGCAGAGTGTGGCAATCCACCAGTGGTCTCTCCTAAAGCAATAGATCGAATGTTCATATAAATGATAGAGCCTACATTTATATCCATCACTTGCTAAATACAGTAGTTCATGATGGCTATATCCTTGATCACTTCACTATGATGATTCGTGGGAATCATCCTCCCAGAAATAAAATAGTGCCAGACTTTAGTTACTACATTTAACATAGAATAGGGAAAGTTAACTTTAACTCCATTTTTTATTTTCCAAAACCCATTCTCACTAGTCAGAAAAGAAATAACTTCATGTAAAGCCTGATCTGTAACAGAAAAAGAATGATACTAGCATCTATACACATCTTCTACAGAATAAAACTCATTTATTTTCTTTGGAGTAAATTCTACCCTTTTTCAAAAGCTTCAGGAAGGTTAGCATAATAGTTCCTTACAATCCCAGTTATTGCATCGACAGTAAAATAACAGAAGTTTTCTCATTGCCTAGCAATAATCAAACATTCAACTTCTCCACCTGGATTTTTAAAACCTCGGCCCTAAATTACTTTTTTATTTTCACAAATGCTATGAAATCGAGCACTGGCTCTAAAGCTAACAAGTCTCTGCTTGTCATATTCTACTTTTCTTGTGCTCGATCTAGGTGTCATAGGAAATGGTGTCAATCTAGGTGTCATAGGAAATCTAGAAAATTTTGAAAAATCTGAATAAATTCTAAAATTCTAAAAATGAAAATGTAAAACATTTTAAAATTCAAATCACTATATAAGATTTCATCACCAAAGGATTTTCTAAAAAATTTCTCAAAAAATTTTTCATATTTTTGGATCCATGCAACGTGAGATAAATCCTTGGTTAAAATAAAAAAAATTTTGGTTTAAAGTGTAGCACTTACCTAGAGAAGATGAAATTTGAAGTCTTTTAGCCTCTAAATCACCTCAAATCTGCCCAAAATCAAGCCCTAGCCGCCCAAACCGAAGGTTGAAGATGACTTAAGCGTAAAAATGGTGGCCACAGTAAAAATTGCAAATTTTTAGGGGTTAAAAATTTGCTGCTGGGTAGAGGGCGCCGTCGGCATTGAAGGCGCAAAAATTTTATATTTTAATTTTTTTTAATTTTCAATTTCCTATTGACTTACTCCAAATCTTTTAGTATTTTAAACACAAATTCTTATCTAACAATAATTCACAAAACAAAACATTTCACCAACACGAATTTTCACAAACAACAACAAACTAACTTTTATATATGAAAGTACATTTTTTATAAACATAATTTTTAATTACACAATCACACATATTAAACAAACTAATTATAAATCAATGTTGAAATCAAGCCATAACACTAAACGCTATCATAAAACTATACACACAATCAAAGTTTAGAATTCTAAAAGTTTAGAATTCTAAAGC
>NW_018238562.1:2369-4029 GCF_001263595.1 Phalaenopsis equestris | reverse complement strand
GTTCCAGTAAGTGTGATCAAAATTTTCTTTCATTCTCCAATCTAGGTGATCAAAAAGGTATTTAAGATCTCCAACTGCATTCATAATACTCTGAAGATCCCTTTCAATTTTATTCAATTTCTTTTCCAAAGCAAGCGAACTTCCAACAGTTGGTGGCATTAATGGAGTTGAAGCATGTGAAGATTGATCTATGATGGCTTCTAATACTTCATTTTCATTTCCACAATAATTCTCATCTATAGGATTCATGGTCTCCCAAGGTAATAAAGACTTTTCCTGACTTTTATATGAAACTTGGGCTTGACTGCAAATCAAAAAGATGGTAGATGGATGCCCAAATCCATAAATTGGTCCATTAATAAGGATATCCATAATAGATTTAAATATAATAGACCCTATATCAAAGGGTTTTTCCATTTGAATACAGCAATTTAAAATAGCACTTTCTTTGATAACTCTACTAATTTTCATAGTAGGGAATAATTTTGCAGCAATAAAGAAATGCAATAGCTTCGAAATTGGATTAAGTAATGAAGTGGAGAAACTAAAATATCCTTCATCTCGTTTCTCCCACATATTACTTTCATTCGTCAGAAGATTATACATGTCTTGCATCAAATTTTGTGTAAGAATGAAATTTGTAATGAAATTTGTATAATGACAAAAATTTGTATAATGACAAATTGGAATGTTGTATATCATATACAATTCATTAATCCTTGCAGGAGGAAATGGTAAAGCCTTACCTCGTACAAAGACAACACCTTGAGTAATTCCATGTAAGTTTGCATAAAACTCTTTCACCACATGTATGACAACCGCAGACGTAGTGTAACATAGAACTTCCTAATGCCTTTGCAGAATGATTTTATCAATTGGACCAGTAAGATTAATAACTCCATGATTAACAAATCTTCTTTCTTTGATCAATCTCCTCTTCGTAATAACTTTAGTTAGTGTATAATCATGTATAATCACTACGCGTCGAAACTAATAAACTTTCTTTTGTTGAAAACTCCATACCTTAAAGTATTTCTGGAATTGGAAGCCATGGAATGCAAAAATAGGAAGTTACTAGGCAGGAAGTTACTAGGCGCCCAAGGATGTTTCTAGGTCTCTTTATACTCGACCCGATGGTTATTATGAAGTGAAATTACACCAAAACCTGCAAAAAGTTGTCTAAAATCGTCCAACCACACTCGGCGCCGTCGACACTCTTGATTGGCACTGTCGGCGCTGATGTCTGTTTTCTAGGGCGCCACCAGCGCCCATTTTGGCGCTGTCGGCGCCAGTGGCCAAAATTGTGATTTTCATTTTTTTTATTCAATTCGATTCCAAATTTTTCTCCAATACCAATATTTAACTTAATTTATAATAAATGCAATTGTGTAGGATTATTATCTACTAATATATAAGACACTTAACAAACTAAATAGTAATACATAATATAATAAGTATGGGTTGTCTCCCACAAAGCGCTTGGTTTAACGTTATCAGCCTGACATACCATTTGTTTAGTTGCGTTGACTTAACATTAAAACTTCTTTAAATTGAGGTATGCGCCCTTCATAATAATGTTTCAAATGATGCCCATTAACTTTAAATATCTTTCCAGTGTTAGGATCTTTAATAACAACAGTTCCATAATGATAGACTTTAA
>NW_018238562.1:1183-2218 GCF_001263595.1 Phalaenopsis equestris | reverse complement strand
ATTTTCGCATTATCATTTCTAACATTTCTATTCTCCTCAAGTTCATTGAGTTGCAAAAAACTTTTCTCACCAGCATCCTTTAAATTAAAATTAAATTATTTAATAGCCCAAAATTCTTTATGGTCTAATTCTACTCGTAAATGACATGTTTTTTCCAAAAATCAATATATTTGAGGACATTCCTATAAGAGTTTTATAAGCAATTCTGTATGCCCATAATGCAACATCTAGTATAGCAGACCAATCCAATTTATAAGGATTTACAGTTTTTTCTAAAATGCATTTAATTTCACGATTCGATATTTCTGCTAGACCACTAGTTTGAGGATGATAAGCAGTAGAGAATCTATGCATTATATCATATTTCTTGATTAATTTTTTGATTCTCTTATTCCTGAAATGAGATCCTCCATCAATAATGATTACTCTCGACATTCCATATCTTGTAAAAATATTTTTAATTAAAAATTTAGAAACACTCTGAGCGTCACATCTAGGCACAACAATAGCTTCAATCCACTTAGACATATAATCAACAACAAATAATATATATAAATTTCCAAATGAAGGCATAAATGGTCCTATAAAGTCTAATCCCCAAACATAAAAAATTTAAACTTCTAATGTGTAATTTAGAGGCATTTCGTCTCTTCTGGAAATATTTCCTACTCGTTGACATATATCACATGTTTTAATATATTCATTAACATCTCTAAAAATAGTAGGCCAATAAAATCCAGCTTGCAAAATTTTATATGCAGTTCTATTTATTCTAAAATATTTTTCAAATTCAGAATCATGACATCTTTCAATTATCTGTTGAGTTCTTCATAAGACACACATCTTATAATAATTAAATATTTACATTGTTTATATAAATATGGGTCACCCTAAAAAAAGTTTTTTGAATCATAGATAAATTTCTTTTTTTGTGGATTCTTGATACCAGGTGATAGAATATCACTTACAATATAGTTTACTATATCAGCATACCACGGTACATCCAATTCATCAATACTACATAAATGTTCATCA
>NW_018238562.1:0-918 GCF_001263595.1 Phalaenopsis equestris | reverse complement strand
ATAATTAATTTGAGCATTATTTAGAGTTTTACTAGCATAATATATAACTTTAAAAACTTTGTCGTGCCTTTATCCTAAAACAGCCCCAATAACATAATCACTAGCATCATACATTATTTCAAATGATTTCTCCCAGTGAGGTGGTACTATTATAGGTGCAGTCATTAATTTTTTCTTTAATATTTCAAATGTTGTTATGTATTCCTCATTAAAATCAAATTTCGTATCTTTTTCTAAAAGTTGGCATAGGGGTTTAGTTATTTTTGAATTTTTTTTTTATTTTGTGCCTGTAAAAACAAGCATGTCCTAGAAAACTTCTCACCCCTTTAACATTATTAGGAGGTGGTAATTTTTCTATAACTTGGATTTTGCAGGATCTACTTCCATGCCTTTTTCAGAAATTTTATGCCCAAAAACAATACCTCTTGCAACCATAAATTGACATTTTCCCCAATTTAAGACTAGGTTGACTTTTTCACATATCTCTAGAACTTTTTTAAAATTATTAAGACATAACTCAAACAAAGTCCCAAATACAAAAAAAATCATCCATAAATACTTCCATTATATGCTCTATAAAATTGATAAAAATTGACATCATGCATCTTTGAAATGTTGCAGGTGTATTGCATAGTCCAAAAGACATTCTACAAAAAGGAAATGTTCTATATGGGCTTGTAAATGTTGTTTTCTCTTGCTCCTCTAGAGCAATTGAAATTTAGTGATATCCGATATATCCATCTAAAAAGCAATAATATATGTTCCCACCCAATCTATCCAACATTTGATCTAGAAAGGGCAAAGGAAAGTGATTTTTCTGGTGGCCATATTTAGTTTTCTATAGTCAATACAAATTCTCCAACCAATTACTTGTCTTATTGGCATTAACTCATTTTTCTCATTTTCTTCAACAGTCAC
>NW_018238561.1:0-344 GCF_001263595.1 Phalaenopsis equestris | reverse complement strand
TATATAAGCCTAAGCATATCAATAAAAGCCCGGCTCACAATTGCAATTAGGCTAAGTTCATCCTAATTCACATTAAGCAATCAGATATTAGTTTGGCAGGTGGCAAGTAATTTGACTTGAGACAACTAACGGTGAGTGCCACCGCATCACTATTTAATATTATTATTTTCTTTGCTATTTTCTAAAAATTTTTATAGCAGAAAATTATTTTTTATAGCTTAGAATATCAAAATGCGATTGTCATATGAAAGCTACAATCCAATTTTATATTTATAATACATTAAATTACTTTTAAAAAAATTATTTTTCCCATAATAATTTTATCATTTTTTTAGGCTATTTAC
>NW_018238560.1:0-245 GCF_001263595.1 Phalaenopsis equestris | reverse complement strand
AGTCAAGATCTTTTAAATTCATAATTTTTACATATTTATAATAAAGTGATATATGTCTGTATTCATGATGAAGAAATTTCAGCTTGAAAAAATTTGATCTTGAAGATATGAAATTTCTCCCTCTAATCCCTTGAAACTTTCTGTACTTTATGATGGAGGGAAATGTACAGGGTGTGTTAAGAAGAGAGATAACTCATTCTCTAAATCATATTTTATTTAACCACCATTCATCAAGGGGGTTACAA
>NW_018238559.1:0-1302 GCF_001263595.1 Phalaenopsis equestris | reverse complement strand
GCTCACTCACCCCCCTTTTCCCCTCAAACAAAAATTGAGTACTTAAATTTCAAATTTTTGGTATGTCAAATGTGTACTAATGCACCATTATGTAAAATATTTAATCAATATAACACCACTCATATTATAAAATTGCAAATATTACAATATTTATATTTATATTTACACCTAATAAAGTGTGCCATCACCAATGTCAAATAATACATGTGCGCCGGCCAACAACCTCTGGCGGAAATTAATTTATTATTAGAATTATAAAATGTAAGATTAATTCTTCATTCGGCATTGAGTGTATTTTCCTTTCCATGCATGCCAAGTTTAGTCAACCGTTATGTTTTCCATTCTCTCAAGCAAATTAAATAATTTTTTTTTAATATTTGAAATTTAAAACTGTTATTTTTTTTTATAAAAATAGTTTGATGTGTGTACTTTTGTACCAATAATCAATAACTTTAATCTTTTGCATATATTGCATCAAGACTCCGCACGTAGAGTTACGTACGGAGTCCGATGAAATCACGCCACGTGGAGGTGACAGAAGAAAAAAAAAATTGGTATGATAACACATGGGAATATTCATCATGTGTTATTCTGTGTTATTCAGGTGTTATTGTATGTTATTCACGTGTTATTATGTTCTGGGAATATTCTTGCTGTTATAATAACACAATAAACACACAATAACACTTGAATAACACACAATAACACATCAATAACATAAGAGAAATATTCACTTGTGTTATCGGACAGATTTTATTTTTTTTTTGTCACCGCCACGTGGTGTGATTTCATTGGACTCCGCACCTAACTCTACGTGCGGAATTCTGATGCAATAGTTTCTCGTGTTACACGTATAAAAGATAGTTATCTAGGGTGATATATGTAATGGGTGAAAGATAATTTATTAAACTATTTATATAAAAAAAATTATGCAAATTTCACTTCTAATCTTAAAAGAAAAGAAAAACGGAAAAAAGTTGAATGATGAAGCTATAAAGATTCTTGAGGTTCATCATAGTGAAATTTTTTTTGTGATTCTAAAAAATTGAGGGTCTGATGCATAAATATTAAAATTTAGGTGGTAGATTTATAAATATATAAGTATTAGTAATTTACATGAAAGTCCATTTAACTCTCCCTAATTAACTATTTGGTGTCTCAATCAAAATGCATGTTACCTACATTTCAATGATTAAGATTGACATCAACGGAAAATTACTTATCCTTACGCAAAAATTATATATTAATAAGGATAAGATTGGGTCCAAAAAATCTAATTTATCCAAATAATAAAAAAAAAAA
>NW_018238558.1:1811-3003 GCF_001263595.1 Phalaenopsis equestris | reverse complement strand
AAGGGAGAGACCATAAGAGAGGGATGGTCGGAGAGAAAAGAGGATAAAGAGTAAGTGATAGAGAGCTGGGGAGAGTAGGAAGAGAGAGAGCATAAGTGTACTCGAGAGGGAGAAAGATAAAGTGAGAGAGAGTAAGTGAACAAAGCAATAGAGATGAGAAGATAGATTACAAAAGAAACAGAGGGCAAGAAAGGGAATAGATAGAAAAGAGAGTTAGAGAGAGACATGAAGATAAAGGGAGACTGGGAAAGAGAGAGAGAGAAGGGGGAAAAGGATGGAAACAAGAGTAAGAGAGAGGGACGAGTGAAAGGTGAGAGAGAGATTAAGAGAGAAGTGAGAGAGTAAAAAGCATTATGGAGAGAATGAGAGTGAGGGAAGGAGAAAGAACAGAAAAAGAATGGAAAGAGATAGAGAGAGTGAGAAGGAATGAGAGAGATGGAAGAAGAGAAAGAGAAAGAGAGATTGGATGAATAGAGATGAAGAGCATGCAAGAGAAAGAAAGAGATGGAAATAAGAGGGAGAGAGGCGGTAAGGAGCAAGATAGTTAGAGGCAAGGAGGGAGGGAGGTAGGGGGGGAAGAAGGAAAGAGAGGGAGAGGGAGAGGGAGGGAGTGCAGAAGAGGGTGGAAGAGAAAGGAACCTAAAAACAAAAGAGAGATAAAAGAGATAAAACAAGTGTGAAAGAGAGAGGTAAGAGAAGGGAGAGAGATTGCCAAAGTGAGTGAGAAGGGGGAGAGCTAAAAACAAAGGTAGGGACAAGAGAGAGTGCTCGCGAGGGATGGAGAAAGGGTGGGAAGGAAGGAGAGAGATAGAAAGAATGAAGAGGCATAGAGTGAGAGAGGAGGGAGGGAGAGGGAGAGGGAGAGGGAGAGATGGATATAATGAGAAGATAGAACAAGAAGAGAGAAAAGAGATGCATAAAAGAGAGGAGATAAAACAAAAAAGACTTAATGAGAGGGGAGGAGGTTGGAGATAATGAGAGAGGTGAGTGAGTTAGGGGAGAAAAGCGAGAGGGAGTGAGTGAGAGAGACAAGAGAGGAATAGAAAGATGAGATAAAAGAGAGAATAACAAAAGAAGAAAGACATGAGAGAAAGATGGGAAGAGGGAGGGAGGGAGGGAGGGAATAATGGAAGACATAAATGAGTGAAAGAAAGTGAGAGGCAGAAAGGAAGAAAGATAAAGGAGATGAAGG
>NW_018238558.1:0-720 GCF_001263595.1 Phalaenopsis equestris | reverse complement strand
GAGAGAATAAAGAGATATGTAAGGAAGGACAGAGCATGGAGGGGGAGAGAATGAGAGATATGGGAGAGAGTGTGAGAGTGGAAGATGAGAGAAGAAAGAGAATAAGGGAGGAATAATGGGAGGGAGAAAAGATGGAGAAATTTAGTGAAAGAGATTGAAAGAGTGGGGAAGGTAGAGAATAGAGTTTGATAGAGTTTGAACGGAAGAGAAAGCAAGGGAGAGAGAGAATAAGACAGACATGGGCGGGATAGGGAGAAGGAGAGTGAAAGGGAGGGCATCCAGGTGTATGAAGAGAAGAGAATACAGAGAAATATTGTTAAAGAGATAAGGAGGGTAAAGAAGAGAGAGCAAAAAAAGAGGACAAGAGAGAAAGAGAGATAAAGAGACAAAGAAAGAGAGAGAGAGAGAGAGAGATAGAAACAGAGGGAGAGAGAAAAGGAAAGGGTAAGAGAATTAGCGTGGTGATAGAGAATAAGCTCGAGAGGAGGTGAAAAGGGATGGAGGGAGTGAGAAAAGGAGGAATGGAGAGTGAAAAAAGTAAGATAAAGAGAGAAAAATATTAATAGAGATAAGAGAGAAAGCAGGAAAGAATAGAAGAAAGAATGAGAGAGATAGATTGAGAAAGCAAGTCAAAGAGATCAAGAGAGCATGGAGAGAGGGAGAGACGAGAGAGAGAATATAAGAAGTAAAGAGGAAGAGAGAGAGATTAAGAGAGGGAAA
>NW_018238557.1:0-1448 GCF_001263595.1 Phalaenopsis equestris | reverse complement strand
TCGCAAAAATTTGGCCACTGGTGCCGACGACGCCCAAGGAAATTGATCTCAGCACCAAGAGCGCCCCTCGAGAGTATCGGCGGCACCGAGGAAGGTTGGACGGTTCCTGCGACTTTTGGCGGTCTTTATAGAGATTTTTCTCTATAATAAATGTTGGGAGGTGTTTTTAAAGTCCTAAAAACTACCTAGGATGCCTAGAAACTTCTTATTTTCAGATTCCATGGCTTCTTCCAATTCTAGAAATACTTCAAGGTGTGGAGTTTTCAATAGAAGAAAGTTTATTAGTTTCGACACACAGAGATTATATGATAAAGTTGTTGCAAAGAAGAGATTGGTCAAGGAAAGAGAATTTGTTAATCATGGGTTGATCAATCCAAGTGCTCCAATTGACAAGATCATTCTGCAAAGGCGATGGTAAGATCTGTGTTACACTACCGCTGTGGTTGTTATACCTTTAGTGAAGGAGTTCTATGCAAATCTACATGGAATTACCCAAGGAGTTGTCTTCGTTTGAGATAAGGTTGTACTATTTACTCCTGCGAGGATTAATGAATTGTATATGATAGAAAATGTTCTAATCTGTCATTATGCAAATTTCATTCCTACGCAAGATTTGATGCAAGATATTTATAACTTTCTGACGGATGAAAGTGATATGTGGGAAGTATGAGATGAAGGATATATTAGTTTTCCTACTTCACCACTTAATCCAATTTCGAAACAATGACATTTCGTTATTTGTGCAAAATTACTCCCTACTATGAAGATCAGTAGAGTCACCCAAGGAGAGTGCTATTTTAAACTACTGCATTCAAATAGAGAAACCTATTGATATAGGTTCAATTATATTTAAATCTGTGATAGGAATCATAATGAATGAGCCAATTTATGGACTTGGGCATTCTTCTACGATTTTTCTGATTTGCAGTCAATCTCAAGTGCCATATGAAAGTTGGGAAAAAGTCTTACTACCATGGGAGCCCATGATCCCTATTGATGATCAGTATATTGGTAATAGAAATGAAGTACTAAATGCTATTATAGATCATTCTTCACATACTTCATCTCCATTAATGCCACTAGCAGTTAGAAGTTTGCTTGCTTTAGAGAAGAAATTGACAAAAATTGAAAGAGAACTTCAAAGTATTATGAATGCAGCAGGAGATCTCAAGTACCTTTTTGATCACCTAGATTGGAGAATGAAAGAAAATTTTGAGCACACTGGAACTTTTGAAGCAGAATTAGTTCGGATGTTTAGAGAAAAGGGGTGGATCGAAGAAAATTTGACAGATCAATTCTCGTAATGATCCTTCTACAACCTATATGTTCATTACCAATCTATGAGAGATATTAGAGAAGGTGAAGGCACTGAAGACGACGCTGAATGATTAACGATTATAAACTCTTTACTTACTTAAAAAATGTTTATGTGTTTTAGTGTAATTGTA
>NW_018238556.1:0-924 GCF_001263595.1 Phalaenopsis equestris | reverse complement strand
TTAGTCTCAACTATACAGAGATCTGAAAGCATAATCTAAGGAAAAGCAAATATAAAGTTCAAATCAAAATACATAGATAGACAGATAGGTAGTAATATAAATCTACTAATCTTCAAACTCAGTACTTGATTCTCCTATGAGATCACCCATTGATTGCACATGAACGAAGAGGTTGTAGAAGGGTCGGAATAGAAATTCTTTAGTGGATTCCTCTTCTATTAACTTCATCCTCCTCATTAGTCGTATCAAGCTATCTTCCAAACGTCTAGAGTGCTCAAAATGTTCCTTCATGCTCCAGTCTAGATGATCGAAGAAATCAGAGATATTATTAATCGCATTCATGACATTTTGTACCTCCTTTTCCAATTTCTTGAGTCAACGCAGGATCACAAGAAACTTATCAAGGACTAAGGGTTGAACTTGCAATGATTTCTGAGATGCTTGATCTACTATAATTGCTATGTCATTTTCATCTTAAAAAATTGAGAATCTTTCAGTTGGATCCAAAGGCTTCCAAGGTAGCAGTACATTTTGCCAATCATATAACACGTGGTACAGACGGTAAAGTGAGAAAATTGTGGAGGGGTGTCCAAGCCATAAGCTGATCCATGAACAATTCAGGCCCAAAACTGACTTCAAAATTATTGATCCAATGTCGATCGGCAGTCCCCTTTGGATGCAGTAATTCAAAATGACACTTTCTCTTGTCGGTAACAGTTTTGCAGAAATGAAAAAGTGCCAATGTTTTGAAACGGGATTCAGGAGTGTCGTAGAGAAATGGGATTCAGGAGTGTTGCAGAAAAACTAACATACCCGTTTTCTCTTGTTTCCCAGTCATCAGTTTCGTCCGTTAAATATTGGTAAATCTCATTCATCTAGTTTTTCGTTAGGACAAAATTGGAATAGTGGCAGACAATAACATTC
>NW_018238555.1:0-212 GCF_001263595.1 Phalaenopsis equestris | reverse complement strand
GAATTTTCTCATCCAAGACTATTTGGATTAAGAATCTACGTATTTGAAAGTGTTTGTAATCTTTTGTGAATTAATATAAATGTTTTGTTTGTGTGAAATTTTGTTTTATTTAGTGTTGAATCAAATTAGTTTAAATTGATTAATCTTGAGTAAGAGAAGAGATAAGAGGGGAGAAGGTAGTTATTTACAGTGTTTTGAGACCATAAAGGGTT
>NW_018238554.1:0-383 GCF_001263595.1 Phalaenopsis equestris | reverse complement strand
ATAAAACTTCTTATAAAATTTTAAAAGCTAGATTCTATTGGCCTACTCTTTCTAGATATGTTTACAGATACATAAAAACTTGTGATCGATGCCAACGAGTAGGCAATATATCTAGAAGAGGTGAAATGCTTCTGAATTTCATGTTAGAAGTTGAGATCTTTGATGTTTGGGGATTAGATTTTATGGGACCATTTATTCTTTCATTTGGGAACTTATACATATTAATTGCAGTAGACTACGTTTCAAAGTGGATTGAAGCACAAGCTTTACCTTGTTGTGATGCTAAAAGTGTTCCAAAGTTTTTATTGAAAAATATTTTCACTAGATTCAGAATGCTGAGAATGAATGTCACTGATGGAGGATCCAATTTTAGGAATAAATAC
>NW_018238553.1:2924-3145 GCF_001263595.1 Phalaenopsis equestris | reverse complement strand
CCAAGATTTAGGGAGGTCAAAGTCTTTAAAAGTTGAGTAACAGACAAATTAGGACTCTTAGAAAACATTTACTTGAATTGCAGCTTATTTTCATTTTTAGTTAACTGTTTTTCTGTGTACTGATTTCAATTGTATGCGTAAATTTGGACCTGAAAATCTTATACCCTCTGATTCGGAATTAGAACGCACTGTTAGGAGAATTAGAAAACTAAGAAAAGAAC
>NW_018238553.1:0-2684 GCF_001263595.1 Phalaenopsis equestris | reverse complement strand
TTTAAATATGATAGAGTTTCGAACGATGCTGTTAGACTTAGACTTTTTCCTTTTTCACTTAAGGATAAGGCTAAGATGTGGTTAAATTTGTTAGCGCCTGGATCTATTAGAACTTGGGGAGAACTTTAACACAAATTTCTATCCAAATATTTCCCTCAATCCAAAACTGTTAAACTTAGAAATGAAATAACATCATTTTGTCGGATTGATGGAGAGTCGATATATGAAGCTTTGGAAAGATTTAAAGATCATCTTAGGAAGTGCCCACATCATTCGTTACCAGATTGGTTGATAATTCAAACTTCTTACAATGGATTAGTGGGATCTCTTAGATTGATTATAGATGCTGCGGTATGAAATCCTTTAAGCTAATTCTAGTCAACTACTATCAAGTCTTAGTTTGGAAGATGAAAATTTTTATGATAATAAAATAAACCACAATATTCAAACTATAAAAATTAAAGTAATAAAAATAATTTTAAATAGGTTTAAAGAATGCTAAAAGAAATGTAATTAAAAGAACTAAGTTTATTAAACTAATTTCTAAACTTCAAAGTTAAATTTACTAAGTCAAAACAAAGTTTTTGTGATGAAGAGTTCAAATTCAAGAAAGCATCCTTCCCCTTTACAATGAGTATATGGATTGTGAAGAAATTAAAATCATTTAAAAAAATATAGATAAATTGTTTTGTGCCAAATAGGAGTGATCCTATTCTTTACCCTCTTTAGAGTGCATAAGGAACCTACATTGACTAATCCAGAGTTTGGTCCCTAATTTTGTGGTTAGGCTGGGAGGATACCGTTTACCACTTAAGCTCTCCCACTACTCCCACAGCTTAGGGCTAACAATCTCACATCAGTTTTTAATCAACTGGACCAAATTGGAGATTTTAATCTGTCACCTTAAAATATCTAATTCTACATCCAACAAATTATATTTCCCTATTTATTTGCACTCAACCCCATGGATGAAATAATCTTCCATTAAATCAAATGTGATTCACTCAATATTGTAGAAATCATAACCCTTTTGGAACATATGTTTCTCAGCACATTTTAACATTTCAATTGGACAAATTGAAACATAATGGAAGATCTAGGTTTGAATAATCACAAATTATTTACATTTAAAGCCTTATAAAACAAAATCAATCATTCACAAAACCATATTTCAAAGTAGGGAGAAGGATAAAGAAGACTACTCAGAATTCATGAGAAGGATATGACAAAACACAGATTTCATTAATAAAAACAAGTTTATAATACAAGAGAAATAAAAGACACAACTTATCTCACAATCCTTCACCAGAAAATCCCTAGAAGTTCTCTTCAAGCCTTTCCCTCTTTACAAGCACTCTCAATTCTCTCTTAGAAGTGTAATGAAGAAGAAATCTCTCACCTTCCCTCTCCTCTTACAATCCTTGAAGAAAGTCTACAAGCCCTTGCCTCTTTCTCTCACGCCACACACACACACACACGACACCCCCAAAACTCCTTTCTTAAGCCCTAGACATCCCTCTCTTTTATAAAAGACTGCCTTCCTTCAAAAAGAATTTAAAATTCCCTTCAAAATTCTATAAAAAAGTCAACTCTTTTGAATTCAAAATATATGTCCATTGATCCAAGAGATGTATCCCTTCATGAAAGAACCTTTTAAAGTGTCTAGATACATTGAATCACTCCAAGGGGTGTTTAGAATAAATGTCACTTGGAAAATTCTCCCAAAATTCATACCAAATTGCCTTAATTAGCAAAAAGTCGCTCTGGCACATCATGCGCCAGTTCTATGGATTTTGGCGCATCATGGTGCATGATGTGCCACTCTATAATAGCTCCACCATATTGCTCTGTTTGGCTCTGTTTCAACTCCATTTTTCCCCATTTCAGTTGCGTTTTGCTCCTAACAGATATACCAACAAAATAAGCATTAAAAATAAATTTTTCCTTAAAGTGTAATTTCTTTCAGAAATATTTGAGAAATGTAAAGTATATTAAGCATAGAAGGATATATCGAAATGTGCCAATTTAGAATTTTCTTTCTTGCTCGTTTTTACTCTAAATTGCACCATTTTTGCTTCATTTTTTTTCAAAAATTCATTTCTTGTACCTGAAATAAAAAATATGTAAAATATATACCTTTAAAGTGTAATATCATTAAATTTGAGCATAAAATATATATGAAAAGTAGGTAATTTTTAAGTGTATCAGTTGTGGCAAAGGGCAGGGAAAAGATACCCAAAGGAGAGAATCCCCTGGGGAGAGATGATCATGTTAGTTATCCGATTAAGGAAACCTTTAGGAAAGCTTGACACTCGTAGCAGAAATTACCTATGTTTTGCGCTTCTTCCTTCTTTTTTTGTTTTTTTGAATGCTTGAGTAAGTGCAAGGACCTCAGGTGTGTCCTAGGAGACTTTGTCTTGAACTTTGGAGTCTCAGTGCTTAGCCTCTGAAGAAAAATTTTCCCTGAGTTAATCAGTCAAGAAGGTGTTGGGTATCACCTCCATCAACCCAAGGAAGAGGGATTCTGCATAACACTTGTCTCCCTTTTGTGTCATTCCATTCTCTAGAGGAGACACTGGTTCCGAGATAAAACTCTTGAGAGGGCCAGTCGAGACCTAAAG
Organism: Phalaenopsis equestris; assembly: GCF_001263595.1. NCBI lineage: Eukaryota > Viridiplantae > Streptophyta > Magnoliopsida > Asparagales > Orchidaceae > Phalaenopsis > Phalaenopsis equestris. The sequence goes on along the minus strand of NW_018238553.1, from coordinate 63 downwards.
GGGAAGATGCTAGTAGTGGAGGAATCAGCATCACCCTCACCGTCATAAAAAAATGTGAAAATG
>NW_018238552.1:0-971 GCF_001263595.1 Phalaenopsis equestris | reverse complement strand
ACTTAAAACATTTCAAAAGGCAGTTTCTAGTAGGTTCTGTGAAATTTTCAACTAGAGAAAGTTTGTCAATGTCAATGCGCAGAACTTACCTGATCGAGTTCTTATGAAGAAGACCCTAATCAATGAAAGGGGATTTGTGAATCGAGGATTGAACACACCGAATACTTGAGTGGAAGAGATAATTGGGCAGAGACACTAGGAAGTGTGTTGCTACACTACTGCCGTCATAGTTCACCCAGTGGTGAAAGATTTTTATGCAAATCTTCATGGAATCAACCAAGGAATTGTCTATGTATGAGACAGGTTTGTGCAATTCACTCCTTCAAGGATAAACGATATGTTTATGATTGAAAGTGTTCCTATTTACTACTATGCATATTTTACCCTGATAAACGATATGTTTATGATTGAAAGTGTTCCTATCATATTTTACCCCTATAAGAGATAATATGAAAGAACTTTATTGATACCTTACAGAAGAATATGCAAATTGGGAAGCTAGAGATGTTGGAAATGTAAGTTTCTCTTCATCATTGTTGAATTTTGCATCTAAGACATGACATTTCTTTATTGCATCGAAATTACTCCCACTATGAAAATCAATAAAGTAACGAAGGAGAGTGTTATTCTGAATTACTTTATTCAAACTAGAAAACCTATTGATATTGGTGCAATAATTTTAAAATCAATTTTGGGTTTGATTGTAACTGGATCTACTACTAGATTGGGACATCCATCTACTATTTTTCTATTGTGCAGTCAATCACAAGTGCCTTATGAAAGTTGGGAGAAAGTGCTTCTTCCTTGAAAGCCTATAAACCCAGAAGTTTATTGAAACTACATTGGAATCGGAGATAAGAATGATATGAATTGTACTGATGGATCAAGCATCCTAGAATTCATCACCTATTTAGCCTTACTTCCGTTTGGACGCAATTTTGAAAAGGATCAAGAAGATAGAGAAAGAGGTA
>NW_018238551.1:0-256 GCF_001263595.1 Phalaenopsis equestris | reverse complement strand
TACTTTAATTTCTGGAGTATTTATTAATTATAAAACATTGTAAATGTGGAAAATCAAGTTTTATATTTTTATTAAATCTCTTTAATACTAAGAAACCAAGAGAAACAAATTTCATATTTTTTTATTTTTATTTTACATTTCATATTTTTTTTATTTTTATTTTACTTTTTAGAATTATTTTTGTGAAAATCCATTTTTAGCCTTTAAAAAACAATTTTTAAGTTTGTAAATTTAATATCTTTACTTAGAAAATCAG
>NW_018238550.1:764-1181 GCF_001263595.1 Phalaenopsis equestris | reverse complement strand
AAGGAAAGAAGTGTATACAAGATCGAGTTTTTGAGAGTCCGGGTGGAGAAATTGAACGAGTTATTGCCAAGCGGCGGAGGGAAAACTTTTGTTACACCACCAATTAAGCTGATGCAAATGTTGTGAAAGAATTCTATGCCAATGTAATCTATTCTGAAGATGGAATCATTCAAGTGTGTGGACTTCCTGTTGAATTTAATTTCGCTCGCATCAACACCTTTTACGAACCTTTTACGAAGTCCCAGACTCTTATAGCTGCCACTATGAATCCTTTAGTACAATGGAAGGCCCCCTGAATGATGTGATCAATTTTCTAACTTAAGGGAAAGGAACATGGAAGATAAAACAACGAGAACAGGTAAATTTTTCTGCTTCCATGTTGAATGCCGCCTCTAAGGCGTGGCACTATTTTATTTC
>NW_018238550.1:0-544 GCF_001263595.1 Phalaenopsis equestris | reverse complement strand
GTCAATTTAAAAACTTATGAATCCCATGAGAAATGGAGAACTAGAAGTAGGAGTGAAGAACCTTCTACTAGTAGAGATGTCCCCTCTACAAGTTATGACCTTCCACCTTTTAGTTCCCCTACTCTGACTGACTTGATGAATGAGTTGAACTTGCAGCGGAAAAGCATGGAGTTAATAAATGAAAGAATTGGAGGTTTAGAAGGTCGACATGATTACGATAGTGATTACCTTCAGAGGCATTCAAATTTTGAGGTATCTTATTACAAAGCTCAGGCCCGACACTATAGAGGTGAGCCTAATGTTACTTTTCCTGAGTGCCCCCGATATACTCAATATCAGCCCAATCCACTTGCTGATCAAGGAGATGAAGAAATAGTTTGGGCTTTTAATATTTGAATGTAATTGATGTACTTATATTTGTACTTTTATTTTTGTGATCTTTTTGTAATAGAAATGGATGTTTGTGTGTATTTGGATTTTCATTTTTATTATGTTGTATTTGGATAATATTAATTATTGTTATAAAGTTAGTGTGGTAGTTAAA
>NW_018238549.1:0-432 GCF_001263595.1 Phalaenopsis equestris | reverse complement strand
GTAGTTGTAAAACAACTTATAAGAAACTATTCAAAAAATTGCTGTGACAATTACAATTTTTTTCTATAAATATCAAATTGTAGCTTTCTAGCAGCCACCTCACTTTGACATATCCAATTGCAAAACATAGCTTTTCACCGCAGCTTTTTAAAAAATCAGGTAAAATGTGGTTTGCCAAATATAAAAAAGTACGGTGCGACACTACACCGTCATCATTATTCTGCAAACGTACCCAAAGATTGAGTTTGTGCTCAAACTTACACTGCATTGATTGGAAATATAAGAACAATTCTATGGGGTTGAGATTAAGCACTCATTCGGCCAAAAAAGGAGAAAAAAAAATTGAAGTTCAAAATATTATTCAAGATTAGTTTCCTTATACGGCAATAACTGAATATGAAATTGAATGGCACAATGCATTCGAGTTTTTAT
>NW_018238548.1:0-804 GCF_001263595.1 Phalaenopsis equestris | reverse complement strand
TTTGGAGTGAGAATTAAGTGTTATATGTATTTTTAATTATTTGTGAATGAAAATATACATTTGTTTGTGTGAAAATTTGTGTTATTTTTAGCTTCGAATTGAATTGAGTTGTATAGAGAATTTTGAGAGAGAGGAGAGTTAAAGGAGATGAAAATAGTCATTTAAGTGTTATGAGACCATTTAGGGGTGGTATACTTAGGCAAATAGTGCATTTTACTTACATTTAAAAGTCTAAAAAAATTGTGCACTGGCGCCTAAGTGCCACATCTTGCGCTTAAGCGCAAAGTAACCCGAGAGGCAGGTGCCTAAGTGCCACTTATCTGCGCGTAAGCGTCAGTTCATGAAAACCTATTCTCGAATGGTTAAAAGTGAAAATTTAACTAAAAAATCACCATTTTTCACCTTCCCGTCACCTTCAACCTCTCGAAATCGCCATTTTGGAGAGCTAGGGCACACTATTAAGTAGAGATTTCTTGGTGAAATTAAGAAAAATTTGTTTGATTCGGATTTCTTAAGGTAAGAGATTTACTTTGATACACCAAAAAAATATGCATTTGATACACCAAAAATATATGTATTTTTAGACCAATATTTTATACTCATTTTTAGTGATATTGCACTTTAATAGAAGGTATTTTTATGTCTTCTTGTATGTTGTTGAATTTTAGGACTTGAAGCAAAAAAAAAAAAGCAAAAAGGATGAAATTTGGAGTAAAAGGGAAGAAGTTGAAAATTTGTTCAGCGCCGACGTCACCGTTTGACAGAGAGTAGCGAATTAAATTGCAGAACACTCACACCGATGGT
>NW_018238547.1:2836-3344 GCF_001263595.1 Phalaenopsis equestris | reverse complement strand
AAATAGGGATCCTCCAAAGGAGTTCCTCTAAACTGATTATTCTGCACTAGTTCGATAATCAATGGATTTGTTTCAAACAAGTCAGCTTCTACGACAAGGATTTGTATACTTGAGTGAATTTCATCTATCATAAGATTTACATAATAAATGAAGTATGATGATTTTCTAAGTTATTATCTTGAAAGTTTTCCATTTCCATTTCTAGTTTTTTAAGTCCTCTTTGTATTTTTATTATTTTCTTTTTCTCAAACTCAAGATCATAAGGCACAAGTCTTGCATATCCTTTGTTTTGCATACGCAACTCAACAAACAATTAATTAACAATTAAACAAATAATAGTTGAAATATATTCAACACAACAAAATATTTTCACGAACACCTTATTTTTCACACAAATAGTTTTTTTTAACACTTTTTCATATAAAAACACTTTTCACACAAAACAGTTTTTACGACACTACAGTTTTCCAAGTCTAAGCCTAATTACTTCAACTAAAATTCTCCTAAA
>NW_018238547.1:0-1484 GCF_001263595.1 Phalaenopsis equestris | reverse complement strand
AAGAAGAGAGAGTAAGAGAAGCCCATCACAAAGCACGAAGAAAACACAACGGAAACTTCATTTAACCAAAGAAAATCCACTGGATAAGTGTTTACAAAAATCAAAAGATAATGAAGAACACAATACTTAGCTTTTTCTCTTTGAAAGAAAAACAAATATCTCTCCCACAAAATCTCCCGCCGATCCATGCAATGCTAGAACATCTCCTTACAAATTCTCTCAAAATTACCTCTCCAATCTCTCCAAAAGGGTAGAAATCTACATTTCTACTTCTATTCTAAAAACCCTAAACTTTCTCCACACTTTTCCTAACATTCCTCTAAAACATAACCCCTTTTTCTAACCTAAATTCGTTGTAGGGATGAAGTTTGAAGAGTTTCCACAAGAACCCTTTCAAAAAGCGTCCAAATACGTTGAATTTCGGCCCATAACCGCCAAAAGTTGGTCCATAGTCGTCTCGGGCGCCGTTGACGGGCTCGAGGGTGCCGTCGGCAAGCTTTTTGTGTCATTTTTTGGTCTTCTTTGTCATTTTTCGGTCTTCTCGGGTAAATCTCACTATCGGCGCCGTTTTGGCACCGTCGGCGAGCAAATTGCGTAGCTCCACCGTTTCGCTCCGTTTGGCTCCGTTTTAGCTCTGTTTTGCCCGATTTCAGTTGCGTTGTGTTCCTAACAGATAGCCCTACAAAATAAGGATGAAAACATCCTTCCTTTAAAGTATCATTTCCATTTCCACAATAATTCTCATCTATAGGATTCATGGGCTCCCAAGGTAATAAAGTCTTTTCCCAACTTTCATATGGAACTAGGGCTTGACTGCAAATCAAAAAGACGGTAGATGGATGCCCAAGTCCATAAATTGGTCCATTAGTAAGGATACCCATAATAGATTTAAATATAATAGACCCTATATCAATGGATTTTTCCATTTGAATGCAGCAATTTAAAATAACACATTCTTTGGTGACTCTACTAATTTTCATAGTAGGGAGTAATTTTGCAACAATAAAGAAATGCTATTGCTTCGAAATTGGATTAAGTAATCAAGTGGAGAAACTAACATATACTTCATCTTGTATCTCCCACATATCACTTTCATCCGTCAGAAGATTATACACATCTTGCATCAAATCTTGTGTTGGAATGAAATTTGTATAATGACAAATTGGAATGTTGTCTATCATATACAATTCATTTATCCTTGCAAGAGTAAATGGTACAGCCTTATCTCGTACGAAGACAACAACTTGAGTAATTCCATGTAAGTTTGTATAAAACTCTTTCACCACAAGTACGACAACCGTAGACATAGTGTAACACAAAACTTCCCAACGCCTTTACATAATGATTTTATCAATCAGACCAGTAGAATTGATCACTCCATGATTAACAAATCCTCTTTCCTTGATCAATCTCCTCTTTGTAATAATTTTATCATATAATCGTTGCATGTCAAAATTAATAAACTTTCTTTTGTTGAAAACTCC
>NW_018238546.1:0-336 GCF_001263595.1 Phalaenopsis equestris | reverse complement strand
AATATATTTATTTTTCATGCATTCTCTGATATCGTAAAAATGATAAAATCATTTTACTTTAAAAATGATAAAATGCTATGTATCAAAAGAGATTTTAGCTGTGCGGCTCGTAAATACAGAAGACTTGTCTCCTATTTTTCCTTTTTTTTTTTTTTGGATAAAAACATTTAAGTGTTTTTTATATTTTTTTGGGTAACCATCGACTAGCGGCATATTTAACGCTTATAATCTTATATTAATAAAAAAATTTGCATAGAAAAATATTAAATATATGTATAACAGAGAGGCGAAGGAATAGCGGATCAAGAAACAGAAGCCGAAAAGATAGAGCTTAAA
>NW_018238545.1:0-1825 GCF_001263595.1 Phalaenopsis equestris | reverse complement strand
TAATTTTATAATCATATTTGAGAGCATATTTTTTTGGCTATCAAGAGATGATAATGAGTGTTACCAGCTTAAGCGTGATATGATTAAATATGAAAGTTTTGGGTGTTATGTAAAAGACCCCTTCTAATTTTTATAATTTGAGCATTATTCTGATGTTATGAAAAATTGTGTTGAACTTTGTGTGAGTTCTAATGAAATATTTGATATCATATCCGTTTCATTCCTAGTTATACTGGTTCAATACCGGTTTGATGCAGCAACGGTTCTAACATTTGACCAAATCAATTATATGATCGACTCACAGTTGAACCGAACAAACCTACCAATCCGGTCCAATTTCTAAACTAAAAAATCCCCCATTTTTTATAAAACAAAAAGTAACTTTGAAAATAAATGAACAAAAAAAAAAAAAAAGATTCGCATATTATTTTAACTTTAAAAAGAGAAAACGACTTTTTTAAATTAAATTGCCGTTATAGTCGTTGGGGAGTTGTGAGGTTGTCCCCTCATCAGATTCCTCTTAAATTAAATTTCTTATACCCTATTTTGTGCATAATAATCACCTGACACAGGAGTTGCATATAAATGCGTACTCTTTCATTGCATTGCTTTTTGGAATTTACATTTTTGCCGCATAATTCTTATGTATTTACATATCTATAACTTACAACTTTTATATTTATATGTATAATGTTGGATTAATTTTGGGACTATAATGTAATTAATAAATGTGTTGGGTCATCATTTAATAAGTCAAAATTATTATGGTCTAATTTAGAATTAAGTTTATGACTTTGGGCACATTTGTTATGATATTATAGTGTGTATATCATAAGTGCAAATTCTAATTTGATGAGGGGCAGAATTAGAATTAAGCAAAATTTATTTGTAACCGCATGTTAGTTGTTTTTAAGGGTAATGGTCTCCGATTTACAGAGAGACACATCTTTTTTCTTGCACCCCTTCAACAGGAAACTACAGAAATTTTAGAAATTCTACAGATTGGAAGATCATACCTTGTGCAATCGATCTGATGTATTCCGGTACGCTTCCGCTAATCTATGGTTTATTTCTCTTGAAATTGAATGTGATTTTTTTAGTTCTAACATATAACACCCAAATTTTTAATATTGCATCAAGAATATCACTATTGCTAACTTTTAAAAAGCGAAATATACATTTCTATAAATAGTTTTATGACGCAAAATGATATAAATATAAATATCAAATCTTAGATGCTAGAAATGAAAATTTTGATGTAAATTTTCCCATTTCAAATCCAAGTTAACTTCTTATCTTTATATTTTATAAGATAAATATTTTAAGAATTGTCATGGATGACATGTCTGCCAATTTGCCACATTAACTGTAAATTACATTGCAAAATTGCACTAAACATCTCTTTATAACTTTTATTTGATTTTTTATACGGAGCTAGGAAAGGTTCTATACGAGCACTTTATCATACTGCTTTAATTGCGTCTGTACCAGCCGCACATGCATAGAATTTTAAAAATAAATAATGATCCTCGCATTGTAATTAAAGATATGTTTGGAGTAGTTATAGTTTATTGAATAATCTGCTGATAAGTTAGGTGTGGTGACTGTGGGGGTGACTTTTAAAATTTTTTTTTTTTTTTTTTGAAAAAGTCAGATCGCAGCTAAAAAACTGTCACCGTACCTAGATAGGTGAGGTGTTAAAACATTATTTTCAACGTTTTGAAAATGCATAGGTTGCCAAAACGCAGTTTACTCAAAAAGATCAAATGTATTTTCAAAACGCCAACGCACCAAATATGATGCCCCAAACCGGCCCTAAATTTCT
>NW_018238544.1:0-440 GCF_001263595.1 Phalaenopsis equestris | reverse complement strand
AAAGAGATAGAGAGCAAGCAAGAAAGAGGAGAGAGTGAGAGAATAAAAGAGAGAGATAGGGAGGAGGTAGATAGAGTGTGTAAGAGATGAATAAGGTAGAGAGAGCATGGAAGAGAGCAAGAAAAAGAAGGAAGATAGAAAAAAGATCAAGAGAGATAGATAAATAAGGGGATAGAGGGTGAGAGGGATGGAGGGAAAGAAAGAAAAAAGATAGTGAGAAAGGTTAGACAAAGTGATGAAAATAGATAGAAAAAGATATATGGAAGGATAGAGAGTGAGAAATTGATAGAGAGAGGTGGCATAGTGGGGGAGAGGAGGGAAAATGAGAGATATGAAAGAGATAGAGAGAGTTGGAGATAGGTAGATAGCGGTTGAGAAAGACTTAGAGAGTACAAGTGAATGTGGGAGAGAGAAAGTGAGATGGTGAGTCAGTGTGAGAT
>NW_018238543.1:105526-124728 GCF_001263595.1 Phalaenopsis equestris | reverse complement strand
AGTTAAGAAGAAAACTGGACAGATCCGTGTTTATTTTGACTTCAGGGATTTGAACAAGGCTTGTCCAAAAGATGAATTTCTATTGCTGATACCAAAAGTTATTGTGGAAATCTCTTCAACACATGAGATTTTCTCCTTCATGGATGGATTATCAGGATATAATCTAATAAAAATGGCTTTAGAGGATGCATCACTTACAGCTTTCAGGACACCGAATGGGATTTTCTGTTATACAGTGATGTCATTCGGGTTAAGGAATGTTAGAGCAACATATCAACGAGATGACCTCATTTACAAATAAGTGGAGTGCTAGTGGATGATTTGATCATAAAAAAGCAAATAGAAAATAGACCATTTATATGATTTGAGGATCGTGTTCGAATGATTATGATAATATAATCTCAAGATGAATCCCTTAAAGTGTGCCTTCTAGGTTACCTCCGAGAAGTTTCTAGGATTTGTTGTCTTTTATCAGGCAATTGAGATAAAGTAGGATAAGATTAAAGCTATCTTTAAAATGCCTCCTCTCAAAACCTTGAAACAACTGCGCTCATTTCAAGGAAAGTTGGCATATCCAAGATAATTTATTTCTAATATCTCAGGTAGGTGTCAGCCCTTCTCTTCATTAATTAAAACGGATGCTAAATTCATTTAGGAAGAGAAATGTCAGCTTGCCTTTAAGGACGTTAAGCAATATTTAATGACATCTCCTATGTTGGCAGCCCCTATCCCAGGAAAACCATTATTAATTTATATTATGGCCTTAGATGACTCTCTCGAAGCCCTATTATCTCAGGTCAATGACGAGGGTAAAAAAGTGTGATATACTACTTGAGTTGTCGTCTAATAGTGATGGAGATAAAGTATCTGCCTATTGAGAAGCATTGTTCAGCTTTAATTTTCACCATAAAAAAACTTAGGCTTTAGATGCTTTATCATAAAATTACCCATATTTCAAAAGTTAATCCATTGCAATATTTGTTGACCTGACCAACACTTTCCAGACATTTAGCAACAGAGTCGATGATTTTATTGCAATTTAATATAACTTATGTTCACGTCCACGCTATCAAAGGAAATATTTTAGCAGATTTTCTCGCAGCACATCGACTTTTAGCTGGGTCTCCTCTTAATGATGAGTTACCAGATGAACAGGTATTGCAAATGAAATTGTCCATTGCACATCACTGGGAGATGTACTTTCATGGAGCTTTGTCAGCCAGAAAAGACAAGGGATCAGGAACAGTTATACCACGCAGAGTAGGAATTGATTTGATTTTCATCACGCCAAATAAGGGCATGCTGAGATTACCCCCTGATAGATCCATGCACCAAAAACAATATAGAGTATGAAGCATTAAACATTGAATTGGAATTGGCAATATTAATGTATACAACAAATATTTCCATCTATGGCGACTCATGTGATCATTTAACAAGTAGTCGGACAATACAAGATTTTGATGCTAAGGTTAGCGGAATACCACCAGTATGGAATGAAAATGTTAGAAAAAATCCTCAATTTGACTCTCTACCAAATTCCTTGAGGAGATAATGCCCATGATGATGCTTTAGTAAAACTTGCGAAAGAATTGACATGTCCCTTGGCGAATTCCATTAACATTACAGTACAAGGAAAATGAGTTTTGTCTCGAATTAACCTAGATAATCTACAAAACCTCAAAAAAGAGGAAGGAACGGTGATTGCAGTTGATGACATCAATGAATACTGGCATAAATTGTTAATAGAATATTTGCAGACAAAAAAATTACCAGAGGACAAGTCTGATGCATATCATATCACAAGGAGAGCTATGTCATATGCTCTAGTGGGTGATGTACTCTATAAAATATCATTTGATTAGATGTGGTTGTGATGCCTAAGCAGAAAAAAAGCATAGAATATCATCAAAGAAGCACACGCTAGATTGTGTGGAGCTCACTAGTCAAGGCCAAAGATGAAAAAAAGATCAAAAGACTCGAATATTATTGGCTAGAGATGATCTCTGATTGCATGGATACAACCACAAAGTGTCTCATTTGCCAAGTACATGGGGTGGTCTTACATCAACCTCTAAATGTGCTACACCGAACTGTAGCCTCGTTGTCATTCGAATGTTGGGGCACAGACATAATAGGTCCAATAAACCCTCCATCTTCTAAGGGACACATATTCATTCTTGTTGTTATGGATTACTTCTCCAAATGGTCAGAGGCAATGTAGTTAAGAGAGGTTATAGCACAAGACGTGCTTCAAATTTTCAAAAGTCAAATAGTCTACAGTTTTGGAGTTTCGTACAAAGTGATTTCTGATAATGTGACGACCTTCAAAAGCACAAAGACCAATAACTTTATCAAAAGGCATGGATAAATTGGAGGTACTCTACAATTTACTATCCCAGAGTAAATGGACTGGCCGAGGCTTTCAACAAAATACTGGTGCAAATTTAAAAAAAAATATTGGATGAAAACAAAAGATATTTGCATAAAAAACTGTTACAAGCTTTCTGAGCCTACCAAACACTGTTCAGAACTCCCACTCAATGTACACCCTACGCACTTGTGTATTGGGTTGAGGTTGTACTGCCGCTGGATATTTAGACACCATCTCTCAGAGTAGTCGTCGCCAACCAAGTCACAATAGAAGAAAGTGCAAAGCCCAGACTTGAAGAATTAGAAAGTCTTAAGGGAAAGCGACTAGAAGCGCAAAAGAATTTGGAACTTTGCCAAGCAAGAATGGTACAATCTCATCAAAAATTTGTCCACCCGAGGACGTTCAAAGTGGGTTACCTCGTTCTTTTTCTAAAAAGAACTATTCTTTCATGTCACAAGACAAGTGATAAATTTGAACCAACTTGGGAGGGACCGGTTGTCGTGAAAAAAGTCTATTCAGAGGGAGCCTACCAGTTGATTCTGGGTTATACACCAAAAATATATGCATTTTTAGACCCATATTTTATACTCATTCTTGGTGATATTGCACTTTAATGGAAGATATTTTGATGTTTTGTTGTAGGTCATTAACCTTTAGGGATAAAAGCAAAAAGAAAGCAAAAAGGCTGAAATTTGAAGTCAAAATTACGTTTTTGACAAAATTCTCAGCGCCGGCAGCACCGATGACGCTGAACAACTTAAGGTTGGAGATTTTTACCCAGTGCCGACGGTGCCAAAGGCAGTGCATACCCTGTTTCTAGAAGGTTTGATGTATTTGGATGATTTTTTTAAGAGTTTTTGGAGGCACCTCTTAGAGAAACGAACTTGGACTCTATTTGGGGCTGAATTTCATTAGAAAAAGTGCTCCTCTACATTTTTCACTCCTCTACTTTCATTTTTTTTACCACATCATTCCATTCCACTACCATATTGGAGTCAATTTTTTATTTTACTTTCATAATTTAGAGTTTTTGTGGTTAGATTTAGTGTAAAACTTTTTGTAAGAGTGTTGGAGAAGAAGAAAAGTAAGAGATATCTTCTTCCTGCATTTCTAAGGAAACGCTACAAAGGGTTTGCTTTAAGAAAGAGTTTTTCGATAAGTAATGTTTGTTTATCAGTGTTGTATGAACTTTCTTTTATATATGAAATTTATGTTTTGTTATTTATTTCTCATAAAGTCTGAATAGTTCCCTCTATCTTTCTCCCTACTCTGAGATATGGTGAAATGAAGAGATAATATGAATGTGTTAATATTAAAATGTAAAATAAATTGTGAGAATTTTTCAACTCCAAACTTAATTTACTTTCAATATAGCAAATTAAATTGTTAAAATGTGTTGTGAAACATATGATCCGGGAAATGGAGTATGAGTTCTACAACTGAGTGAGGATCACATTTGATTCCATGGAGGAGAACATCGTTCATGGAATTAAGTGCAAATAAATAGGGAAATATTGTTTGTTGGGTTTAGATTTAAAAAAGCTTTAGGGTGACAGACTAAAATCTTCAATTTAGTCTTATTGTTTAGAAACTGAAGCGAGAGCTAGCCTTCAGGTGAAGGGAAGTGGGAGCTCTGAAATAGGAGCCAGTATCCTCCTAGCCTAGCCACAGATTTAGAGACTAAACACTGAGATTATCCAATGATTTTCTATGCACTGTATCAGGGTAGAGAATTAAAATTGCTCCTATTTATCACAATACATATTATGAACATTTATCTCATCTCATTTTATCGTACCTTCATTATAGTGGGAAGGATGCTTTTTCACATAAAAATCTTCGTTACATAAACATAATTACTAGATTAGTATTTATTGTTTGAAAATTTGCATTTTTTATTTGATAATAGTTTATAAATTTTATTGTAATTACATCTCAACAATTGAAATTAGTGACAGTGATTTCATATGACTTTTTGTGAATTTCCTAGCAAATTTATCATTTCCAATTTAAACCTTTCCCGTGGGATCAATATTTTTGGCTTAAATAGAAAGTCCATTATTACTTGATAACGATACGTATACTTGTATAGAATATAAATATTAATTGATTATACTTATTTAAACTTTACACAATCTATCATAACAAAAAAATCGGATCACCAACTGGTGAATTTTCAAGGCGGAAGACGTATGTTGCCAATCAATGGATGATATTTGAATACATACTATACAACTTGACACTGCTTGAAATCAACTTTTTAACACTTGATTGTTCTGTGGTTATTTATTTGGCCAAGCATCTAGATTGGGTCAAAAATTTTGTAATAAAATTTACCTCAATAAAATGAAAACTTTTGAAGTTTCATACTTCGATTTTCTCCTTTCTGTTTTTACTTTTGATAATCTATTAGATTAATTTAAATCTAAAAAATAAATAATAAAATAATCTTTGCACTTGTGTAAAAAAAATTATGTCTAATAACTATCTTATTTTGTTCTTGTTCATGATAAATTTCAGCGCAAAGACGTTTTTTTTGTCGTGTGCAAAAAAAATATGAAGACAAAAGCTGATTTTTGCTTTTAAGGATGGCTGGAATCTCTCACTTAATGAAGAAAGGGCATCTCAGGGTGGCATCATAGACATTGACTTAGAATTTGGTCAAGTAGACGTAGACTATGAGGGTCCCCTAATGGACGTGGTCAGTCGTCAAGAGAAAGAAGGGCTACTATCATCATTAAAGATCAGGACCAAAGAGAATTCTTAACTGAAGAAGAAGAAAGTGATAGTGCCATAGAATCCAATGGAAGGAACTATTCACCGACCGTCTATGATAAATTTGCAAATAGTACATCTAGTTAGTGTTGATGATAAGAGACCGCCAGATGCACCATTAAGAAGAGCTCAACGCAAAAATGCCAATCACCGAAAACACAGATCTTTCCTACAAGAAGGAAGAAGGAACCTGAAAGAGGCAGAAAACTTACTGAACACAATTCTTGAGGGGAAAATCTATCATCCTTGCATGTGAGAGACTTCCTCTAGTTTTCCTATCATAGCGGACGAGTTGAGTCTCCTACAGAGTCAACGTTACCAGAAATTATAGATGAGCTTTGTGCGGGTTGCCCGACATGCAACTCCGAGATTCCCTAACAGTTTTTAGACACATGAGCATTTATGGAATTCCCAGAATGTAACTTCCTAAACATAGAGCATTACAACATTCTGTAGGAGTACACATCTACCGACAATATATTTCAAACTACTGGTCAGTCAATTGGAGAATCATACATCCCATTGGATACAAAGACAGCGCAGACATGGATTCTTGCGGATGTTAAAAATAGGAAGTAGCTCCAACAGTCACATATGATTACCAAGATAGAATTTGACAAGATGAGCAATGTAAAAAAAAGAGAGTTTGAATTCTATGAAGCAGTTCAAGGAAAATTTGTCAACATAATAGAAGATCTAAAACTGTACACTAGAGTCTTTTCTAAAAGTGATGAAAGAAGCATTCTAGAATGAATTTTTGATTTGAGAGATAATGATTGAGCCGGTCTGCTAATGGAAAGAACTTATTCAGAACCATGAAAGTGGATGTGTGAAAAGGTAGGATAACCATTCAATGTGGTCGTTGCTACAATTTCACCGGGGATAGGCAAGGGAAGCCTCCGAGGATCATAAAACAAGATGAGGTGGATCCATTGCCTCCTACAATAAAGTGGATGATAAAAAGAATGGTCAGATTGAGTGTGCTTCTAGCAGACTGCATTCCAAACAATTACGTCATCAATATTTATGAAGAGGGAGACTATATTCCCCCACATATAGATCATCGTGATTGTATCAGACCTTTCTACACGGTCTTGTTCATGAGTTAAAGCAACATTTTTTCCTGAAAAAAGTTGACATTTGCAGACACAGTGAGTTTAGAGGATAAAATGCAATTCCGTTGCCGGTGGGTTTGGTACTAATTTTAAAGGGAAACAGAGCCGATATAGCAAAGCACGACATTCCTAGAGTGTAATGATGCAGAGTTTCCATTACACTTAGAAGGATGGATGACAACAAGATACTGTAAGGATTCTGATCTAATCCAAAATTGGAGGAGCTACAACCATACAAGCTATGAGATGGTTGTACGTCTAAGTGCACGCAAAGAAAAATTCTTGTCCGGGAGTGTGGCTTAGTAGGTTAGCTTGATCAGGAGCTCATCCCACAAAGGACATACAAACAGTTTTTGTAAGCTTTTGTACTACGTTAGAGTAGCATATATGATATGTATTTAGCATATGATGTTTTAGATGTATTCAGCATGAAGCTTTGAGCATGTACTCTTTTAGATTTCAATATATTTTAAAAATTTCCTTTTATGTGATGGATAAAAAGCTCTAGAACTATATGTTGGTTCTAAATTATAATGAACCGTAAACAAAACAAAAAAAAAGTGATGATAAAAAATACTAAATAAATTATCCTTTTGAAAAATCAACCAACGAAATTTAAGTTTTGAAAACATACTTTGATAAATAAATGTGATAAAAATAACAAGAAAAGAAAATGATAAATTTGCTAAGTTTGTTTCTCTTGAGTTCAAGATTTCTTACTTTTTGCTTGCGCAACACAACTGTCTTGGTCTACACCAATTTCCTCACGTCCCTGCGGAGTTTTGATGCACTAAAAATATATGCATTTTTAGACTGATATTTTAAACTAATTTCTTGTGATATTACACTTTAAAGGAATTTATTTTACATTTTATTGGTTGTCATGTACAAGAAATGGACTTTTGGTGAAAAAAAGTAAACAATGGTGCAATTTGGAGTTAAACGAGCAAGAAAGAAAATTTTGTCCTGACACATTTTGATCACATTTTGATATGTATTTTGATATGTGTTTCTATGCTTAATCTACTTCTCACTTCTCACATATTTTTGAATGAAATTACACTTTAAAGAAATATTTTCTTATGCTTATTTTGTAGGTTTATCTATTAGGAATGTATCGCAACTGAAATGGGGTAAATTGGAGCTGAAATGAAGCCCGAGGACGCCCAGACCGGCATTGGTGGCATCTGAGTTCAGAGCAGCAACAAAAAATGGCCCCAAATGCCCCAGGCCGGCGCTGACAATGCCAGGGACAATTATGGATGGATTTTTGTCGGTTTTTGATGTTCTAGAAGGCTCCCAAGTGATTCAAACACACCATGAAGTGATTCAATGCATCTAAACCCTTAGAAAAGGATCTTAAATGAAGGGAGTGTCTCTTGGAGTTAATGAGTGATTTTGAAATAAAGAGATGTGTCTCTTGTAGTGATTCAATGAATCTAGACACTTGGAGTGAAGAGATGTGTCTCTTGAAGTGAAGCTCTTGGGAAAAAGAGGGATTTTGTGCCTCTTTAAAAGAGAGGGACTGGTGCCTCTTCTATTGTGTGTGTGTGTGTGGTGTTCACATGTGTGTGTGTGCATGGGTGTGTGTGTGTGTGCGTGTGCGTGCGTGGGTGTGCGTGAGTGTGTGTAAGTGTAGAGTAGAGTCTTATTAGTGGAGAGTATTTTCTTGAAGAATTGAAAGAGGAGAGGGAAGGTGAGAGTTTTCTTCTCTATTAAATTTCTAAGAGAGAATTCAGTGTTGATTATTAAAAGAGAAAGTGTTTCAAGGGAATTTCAAGGGATTTTCTTGAGGATAAGTTTAAGATGAGTTCTTTTCTTTCATTTCTTTCTTTTGTAAACTTGTTCATATATATATAATCTGTGTTTTGTCGTATCTTCCTCATGAATTCTAAGTAGTCTTCTTTGTCTTTCACCCTGCAATGTGATATGATGAAATGGAGAGATAATTTAGATGTGCCAATTTTAAAATATTAAATAAATTGTGATGATTTTTTCACTCCGTTCTTAATTTACTTTTCAATTTGGTCAATTGAAATGTTAATGTCTATTGTGAAACGTATTATCCGGGAAATGGAGTATGAGTTTCACAACAAAGTGAGAATCACATTTTATTGCTTATAGGAGTGTTTCGTTCAAGGAATTGAGTGCCAATAAAGGTCTTAGTGTTTAAGAACTAAAGCGAGAGTTAGCCTTCAGGTGAAGGGAAGTGGGAGCTTTGGAGTAAGAGCCAGTCTCCTCCTAGCCTAACCACCGATTTAGGGACTAAACCTATGATTAGCCAATGATTCTCTATAACCCTAAACCGAGGGTAGAGAATTAAAACTACTCATATTTGGTACAATACAATTTCAATCCATTTAGCTCTATCATTAACCAAAAATTCATTGTAGTGGGATGGATAATTTCTTAAATTTGAACTTTTCGTAAAAAAAAATTGTTTAGTTTTAGTAAATTTATATTTAAAGTTTAGAAATTAATTTAGTAAACTTAGTTTCGTTAGCATACATTAAAACCATGTTAATTAACAATCTGAACTAATTGCTTATAGTAGTAGAATAGAATTAGCCTATGGGATTTGTTACCTTGCTTCTTCGTTAGATCGATACTTGGGTGTTTAAGGAAAGCCTTATATTACTTGAAGTGATATGTGCACTTTCGTAGAACCACTAGTGTGTGAACTATTTTATATATTTTATATAACATTTTAATTTTGAACATTAACTACTTAATAAAAATTGCGTCAAGTTATTGGCCAAATTTTTGAAAATTAAGGGTCTGTTTAGCACAGCTGCAGCTTCTCAGCTTTTCAGCTGCAGCTGCGCTGTCTCAAAAAGCTGCTGCGGGAAAATTGCTACAGAGAAGCTGACTGTCTGTTTGTTGCAGCTATGTGAATACAATTGTAGGGCAGCTGTTTCTGGAAAAATGACCATTTTTCCCCTGTTCAGAAAATTTATTTGAAATAGAACTGTGACATCAATATATTTGATATTGCATAAATAGAAATTCATTTCAAAACATAATTGACAAACATAATTAACCTCGCTCTCGAAGTGGATTCTTCACTGAATAATATTATTTTGCACCGAATAATATTATTCTAAAATCAAATAAAATTTTTCAAAATTAAAATGGGTCTGAAGAATTAATGAGACATACAAGAAATTTGTGGGTTTTCATAGCTGAAGCATCTTTTTCTCTGCCACCAATACGCTGGATGCAAAGGTTACCCAACAATCCCCTAATTTAATGTGTTTAATGGAAGGCAGTTTCAAAATTGTAGGTTTTGGGTGCAACAATTTTAACCATTCTGCACAGAAACATTTACAGGTAAGCATTCAAACATTGCCAAAACAATTTCACTTCACCTCAAGCAGTATTTAAGATATCCGGTAAAAGTGAAACTCGCTAGCAGTAGATCCCCAAGCCATCATAGCTTTGCAATTATCTTGGAGAAGTGAAATTTTCATTTAATTTTTGTATGAACTACAATATTTTAACCAAACTTCACCCAAATACTCGTGAGTAAGCATTCGGAACTCTTAAGGCATGATCTGCCTTCATAAACAACCAAGAATTCCTCTCTTGACAACACCACTATACCGATAACAGGAAAATAAATAGAGGGGGAAATCATGAAGAACGTTAAAGAGTCTGCTCTATTGAAAAAAAAAATCTTAATAGTGCGAAGAGAAGAGAACGAAGAAGCCCTGCGCGTGAGGAACTTGTGAGAAGAGAGGAAGAAGCGGCTTGGTTGTGTGAGATGCGCCGAAGAAGAGGAAGTCATTAGTGAAGATGAGGCAAGGGGAGAAGATCGCACTATTTGTGAAGATGAAATGAGAATCAGGGGTAGGGAAATCGGGTAAAGAAAGCCAGACCACGGTTTGTTCATCGCATTCTGTTTTCGGGGTATATCGTGACCGGCTGCATGCTCACCGCCGCTCTAAATGACATTTTTTCATGACGCGGCATCACATCGCATATTGGAAGCCGTGCCAAATATATCCTAAATCATTGTTCAAGTTGTTGGTCAAGTTTTTGGCACTGTTCTAGGGATTTAAAGTGACAAAAATATGCAAAAAAACAGCACCCACTAGGGTTGCATCAAGTTTTTGGTGTCCTTGCCGGGGAAGCTTCAATAAGAAAATTAGGAAAATTTTAGTTAAACCTATAAGTCATAGATTTGCAAATTTGAATATCATATAGTGTGTTTAATTATTGTGTGAAAAATCCCAAATGCCAAAAATATTTTTTATATCTGTCCTATTAGTTAAGTCTTTAAAATTGTATCCGTAGTGCAAGGGTGCAGACCTTGAATAATATGACTCAGATTTAAAGAGAACTTTCAAAAATGACTCCATGCATTTAATGTAGATAATGTAGGAATGACTGATTGAAAATATAATGAATATTCAGATTTGAATTGTAATGTTAGTAACTTTGATAAAAGAAACCTTAAGAGGGGAGCAAATTTTCAAGAAGATATGCTTACTATTTGAAGTTCACAAGTTGCAGATATTATAAGGAAGTTAGATCATTATATAGAACTTTATCCTAAAATGCCCCTAAAAAATGCCCCCAAATAATCAGGAAAATTCATTTGGACAATGGATTAAAATGGGTCATGAGATACATAATTCTGATTATGATTTTTACAAGCTAGGTTGGAAAAATCGTTTGAATTTTAACAGGAATAATAAATTAGGGAATAAAAAATTGGAAGAGAAAACCAATTTTGGCAAGATAATCAATTTAATCAAAGATATAATTGGAATAATCATGGCTATTATAATAATGAGCTTTTTTCCTCATAATTTTAACTTCAACCCTCAGAATGAAGAGAAGAATTTATTAGAAGAGGTTGTTATTCAAATTACGAGTGATCTGGAGTGCCAAGGGACCACAATAGGGAATACAAAAAACCAATTGGGGAAGATTATTAACTAAATTAATAAACATCTTCAAATCCTTATAGATTTAACTCCAACTCATAGGATGAGGAGAAGGAATTATTGTTAAGTTAGAGGAAGTTGTGATTCAAATGCCGAGGCAATTGGAAAATCAAGAGGTTACAATAAGGAATATACATAACTAGTTGGGGCACATTATTAATGCAAATAACAATTACCCCCAAGAAATTTTACCTAGTGACCTTGAGATAAATCCTAAAGAGACGAATGATGAGTAATAAAAAGTTATCAAACTAATATTTAGAAAAGAATTTGAGGATATGTTTTCAAAGAACTTTGAGTTGAGAGATGAGGATAAGGATATTTAATGACTAATGAAAGAAATTCCTAAGGAATTAGAAAAACCTATTTCCTCAACTAGGATAAATATAAAAAGACCACCTCCACCATTTACTTAGTACCAAGGGGAAGAGTTAGAAGATAAATTGAAACAGAATTATTACATAGAAGAATTTGATCCAGAATCTGAATTATCTAAAGAAAATTGGGTCCAAAATTTGGGAGATCTTGAATTATCATATAAAAATCCATTTCTTATGAATTTCAAGGATGATATTAATATACAAATTGAAAAAATCAGTAGAAGAAAATTGGATCTAGAAGGAAATATGAGGAATAAAGATATGAATCAATCTGAAATAGAAGAGCTGAAAGAAAAACTAAAATTTGAGGACTTTGTAGGAATCCCTGGATTTGAAAAAGATTGGGAGATTAATCAAGGATTACTTAAATGGAATTTTGACCCAGGTGGAATTATTTGTTCGGTTTTTTAAATGGAATTTTGACCCAGGTGGAATTATTTGTTTGGCTGACGATGTTAAACAAAGCGCTTCATGGGAGGCAACCCATAGTTAGCAGTGTGGTTTGATTTAGTGTGCTTGAGTGTTATGATTACTAGTATTTTATTGCGTTTGCTTTAGTGTGGATTGAATAGTCTGATTGATGTTTGGTAGATATTCGAATTTTTAGTGGTTTGATTTTTTCTTTGTATGACATGAGGGAGGTGATTCTTGAACTTCTTATTATAGCTAGATTTTTATGTTCTCATATAGTTGTGGGATTGACGAGTCCACTATGACTTGGGTCTCACCCGGATTTGAGTTTTACAAGAGACAACATAAATTTTAATAGTGACAGTTCCATCTCAATTTTATTACTTCCTTTCTCTGACTTTTGTTTCATTTGATAGGATTCATGAACCTATTTGATGAATAACATGTGGATGAACTCACAGTAGCCCTATAACTGTTAGAGGTGCTTAATCAAAAGGATGAGGTGATGCCTGAGATTGGTGCTCGGGAGCCAACATTTCAGGGATAATCTTATTTTTTGGATTATAATTTATAAAATCATTTAAAATGTACCTTATTTATCTTTGTAGTGATTACATTAAAAAATTAAAGTAAGTTAGTGAGATGCGAGGAGCTAAAGGAAGAGTTGACCACATTTATCATGTGTGTCTGTGTTTGTGTTACAATAACATAAAGATTGGGAGAGCACATAAATATACATTTTCCTATGTTGATACCTTTCTTGCTTGTTAGAATTTTCTTTAAATTTTATCAAACAAGTTTAGTTTAGATTACTTTCTACTAAATGTTTTCTATCCTCATAAATAATTGTAGATGTTTTTGATAGACATTTTCGGTAGATTAGATAGAATTTCTAAACTGTTTTTCTTCCTACTTATATCTTTTGTACTAAATGTAATACATGTTAAAAATCAAGTTTAGGGATAGGAAGACAAATAAAATCCTAATGTGAGTATACTTCCTTTCAGTTTAATATTACTGCAAGCATATTTTAGGCTGGATTTACTTTCTCCTTCAGTCATTCTATCCTGATTATGACTGTATATGAATTTTATAGGATGTTGTAGTGGTAAGTAGATTCAACTTTTACTTTTTCTTCCTAGTACATTTTATGGAATTAATTGCAAAATATTTTAAAATTCAAGTTTGGGGGGAAGAAAATTTTGTTTTAAAAGACAGAAACTAAATTTTATTTTTCCTCAATAAGTTATATTTTCAAAATTTAGTTGGACATGACCTTCGGTAGAGGCTAACTTTAGATAACTGTATTTGTGCTTCTAGATATATAGTAGACTTAAGTAAGAGTTTTCAATAATGACAGTTAAATCTAGAGTTAAGATGTTTGGTATGAAAGGATAAGACTAAGCCTTTTCTATTTAAAGTGCAGGAAATTATATTTTTGAAGTATTAAGAATCTTAGAGTTTCATGTAAGAGGAAAAAAATGAGACTTTATGAATGATCTTCAAAACTAATATGAATTTATAAAGTGAAGGAATGTGAACATTTTTTAACTTTAAGAAGAGGATTGTGAAGGTTAAAATCAATAAAGGCTACCCAAATATAGTAATCCTCACGTGAAAAGAAAAAAAAGAAAGGAATAAAAATGTTCCAAAAAGAAAAGAAAAAAAACTAAAAGCACAATAAAAGAGAAAGAAAAAGAAATAAAATAAAAATTATGTGAGGAGAAGCTTGAGGAGATATCTAATAAAAAATTGGCTTCAGTTGAATCAAATTGAGGAAGTTGGCTTTATTACATTTTCTAAACTCGTATTTGAGTATTAACGGTACACAAATTTAATGCTTATGCACAGTATAACAATAGTTTTGATGGTATTTTTCACTTATATTTCCTTGTTTTGCAGCAAAACCAAAAACTTGATCCTGAAGAAAAATAAGAATTTATTTTTTTTAATTTATATATATTTATATTAGGATACTACGCAAGTATATGTATCGTTATCAAGTAATATAGGGGTTTTTGAATAAGTCCTGAATATCGAACCCACGGCGAAGATTATGCAACATGCACTTTCTGGAAAATTTTTCTATTTTTAAAAAGGTAATTACTTAAACTAAAAATGATTTTTTCAGGAATTCAAAATTTAAATATTTTTGAATTTTTGATATTTTAATGAAATAGTAAAAAAGAAAACTAAAGTTTTTGTAAAAGAAAAGTACTTAATATGAAAAGATCTTTCTTCTTATCATGAATTAATAATAAGTATAGGAATTATGTTGTGGAAGTATGCAAATTATTTTGTGCCAAATGGGAGCAAAAGTATTCTTTACCCTTACTAGAGATGCTGTAAAGATCATTGGCTAATTTAAAGTTTGAAAAGATCTGAAGACTGGCTAGGCATGGAAGATACCAGCTATCGCTCTACAGTTCCCTTGATTCCCTGCACCTGGGGGCTAACATTCTCGTATCATAACCTAAAATAATAAACTGGGGGCTTTAACCTGTCACTTTAAAGTCCTCTAGCTCTACACCCATCAATGAATATTTCCCTATTTATTTGCACTCAATCATATGAACTACATTTTCATTCATACAACCACATGTGATTCTTTCTAATTGTTGACTGAGACAGTACGGGCCCGGTACTTACATGTTCTCAAAATAAATTTTAACATCTGGATTGGCCAAATCAAGAAGTTAATGAAGTTCTTGGATTTAAATCATCACAACTTCTTCCATTATTACAGATCAGTACCCTGCACAACTTCCATCAAAAACTTAATTGCTTATCACTTTAAGAAGAACGATAAAGAAAACTACTCAGAATTCACAGAGAAAATAAAAAACCACACTTTAGTTTAAAAGAAGAAATCATTGTCAAACTATCAACAAGTCTCAATTAAAACTAAAAGTAGGCTAAAACAAAAAGATTAAAACTTATCTTAAGTCCTCCACTAAACTCTTGAAGTTCCTTTGAATCTATTCTCTTTTACAATCACTCAAAACTAAATAACAAAAATGATAAATAAAATAAAAAGTGGTTCCTGAAATTCTCTCCAAACTAACTCCTCATAGAAGAATGTTCAAAACTTGCCAATATTATCAGTACTCTTTTCTAAGTCCTCTCTTATTTCTTTTATAGTTTTCCAAGAGGTGCCTTGGGTTCTTTTCAAAATATATCTTAATTCAATGTATTTGTCCAAGAGACGCATCCTTTCATGAAAATTTTCGTCCATTGTGGTTACAACCACCTATTAAGTCAATGAGTGCCTCAAAAATCTCTTTGAAATTCGTGAAAACTGATTTTACTCTCTTGTTTCCTGCCACAGGCACTTAAGCGTGGGGTCTCGGTGCTTAGGTGCAGCCTTCTCTGTTCAACCAGCGCGTAAGTGCCAAATCTGGTGATTAGGAGCCAAAACACTTTTGCACAATTTTTCACCTTTTTGCTCCAAATTTGATCTGTTTTCACTCCTTTAAGCATTTTTTCATTTTTACTTATAGCTGCAAGAAAACATAAAAATATCTTTTATTACAGCACATTATCTCAAAAAATAGGTATTAAAATGTGCAGCATAAAATGTATTCTTAAAATATCACATTATTTTGGTGTATCAGAATCCCAAAACATAAAATGTTACTTGTCCTCAAGTGACACTTCAATCTTTCAAAACCAAAATAGGTAGATTATATAAATGAATTTCTTTAGGATATTCTAAAATTTTTATTTATAGTAGTCCAATTTAGAAAAAATAATTAGTAAATGAGACCAACTTAAAGTTTACAAATTTTTAATGTTAAGAACTATGAAAATATGAGTTCATATCTAATTCATAAATATTGTAAGTTCTCTAAGTTTAGATTTTTGTTCTTTTATTTTCTAAACTGAAATGTTTTTATTAAAAATAATTTTACTTACTATATTATATTTATAAGCTTAAGATTTTATCAAGTCTTATACTTTAAAAAGATCAAATGTAAAACCAATTTTTGATTAGGCACTAATCCTCATGCTTCTCCTCCCTGGATAGGCCTTTAATGATTTTGAATTCCACTTCTCCTTTCCTAAAGTAAAGTCTTGATATAAAACTTTTACTTATAAATATAATAATGGTTTTGAAAATAATTTTAATAAAAGAAATTTAAGTATTAAAAATAAAATTCTAAATTATCTAAATTTTTCAAAAATACAATTTTTCTTACTAAAGATAGTCACTTATATTAATCATTTTCTATACTAAAACTTTTTAACTTATAGTTTTTCTTCTTTACTTAAAATTATAACTAAATTTTCTTACTTATTTCTAAAATTAAATTTTACTTCCCTAATATAACTTCATATACATAATCAATTTTTTTTTTAAAATCAAATTCACTTGTAGTACTTTGAGAACAAGTAAAATTTCAGTTTTGAAAATATTTTTCATCCCCCCAAACTTAAATTTTTAACAGATTAAATAGTTTAGCATTATATATGTATAAGCAGGAATGAAAATTTGAAAATAACATGCTAACAAGAATTTTAAACCCTAATGATACAAGTATAAAACTAAAAACATGAGTAAAATTAATTTTTGATCAAATTTTCAATGTTTTCATTTTACTTTAACATTTAGGGTTTCAAACAGACTTCTAAACAGTGGGTATAAACATAAAAGCAAACATACACACTACTGACATCACAATCTTAACTTAAAGACAAACTTGCGAACATGATAAAAGAAAAAAAAAGGTTCAAGTTTAAGATCTAAGCTAGCAAAATTTTCTACTTTATAATATATATGAAATTAAGTTAATTTCTAAACTAACTAAATCATAGTACTAAACACAAAACAACAGTTACTATCCTAAAATTTATAAATAAAATATTAACTACCAAAAACGTCATAATAATAAAAAAATGAAAAAGTCTAAAACACAACATAGTCCAAAACAACACAAAGATGCAAATGTAG
Source organism: Phalaenopsis equestris (assembly GCF_001263595.1). Taxonomy (NCBI): domain Eukaryota; kingdom Viridiplantae; phylum Streptophyta; class Magnoliopsida; order Asparagales; family Orchidaceae; genus Phalaenopsis; species Phalaenopsis equestris. The sequence goes on along the minus strand of NW_018238543.1, from coordinate 107,770 downwards.
CAAGCTCAGACCACATAGTTCATATCATATTAAAATCATAAAATGAATCTCTCATCTCTAATCTTCATCCTCAGAATCACCACTGTACCATTTTTCTGCAGGCTCTGCAGGCTCATAGCTCATAATTAGGATATCGAGGATATGGAAGAAATTGCACTCCTGGTTAACCTCTAATCTGGCTCTCCAAAGATGAGTGGAATTTCTCTTAATAATCACTTTTCCTTCTATTATAAATATTAGTATGATTTGCAAAATGCTCTAAATTTTGTACCTTATCTATGGTAAAATTGATATTATTCATCATCTTCTACAATAACTCATCCTGAGTCTTAGTAGTATCACCTCTAGATGTAGAAGCATGTGAAGTAGAAGGTCTAGATGAAGAAGCAGTAGGGGTAGATGCAGCAGAAATTTCCATTCCATAGCTCCTGGAAAATCCTCCTCTCTAGAAAAAAAATTGAATGCTCAGAATAAGTCTTCACATTCACCTTTGTGATGGGCTTTAGAGATAACAAAACTTTCTCCCAACTATCATACTTTACTCCAACCTGCTCGCATAAAGAAATATCAAGGAAGCAAATCTCATACCTGTAGTTGTAGCAGTAGCAGTTGAACTGATGATAGTGTGGTAGATCAAAGCCCTTATGTTGATGGGCTTTCCCTCCTGAATACAATAATTCAACGTTGCTCTCTCTTTGGTCACTTCACTGAGGTGATTTGTAGGAAGCAGACAATCATATATAAAATAGTGCCAAGCATTCGATGGTGTACATAACTTTGACATTAGAAAATTTACTCTCCTCTCATTTGAAATCTTCCAAAGTCCTCTTCCAATAGTCAAATAAGATATGATCTCATCCAATTCTGCTTCTGTAGGACTATAATTCACATAAAAACACAGAGTCTCTGGTGGTAAATGGTAAAATAAGTTCATTACCTCTAGAGTAAAAGGTATCAACTTCCCTCGAACCATAACTTGATCGTCCTCAGCCTCTGGGAGATTTGCACAAAACTCCCTTACAACAATAGACCAGAATCAACAGAGTTGTTCCCATTATCGGCGAACTATCAGGTCTTCCACTTCTCCACCTGGACTCTTAAAACATTGCTCCTGAATCAATTTTTGTGACTGTAGAGAGTCACTATATCGATCCCGACCTTTTGAACTGACAAATTTGCTCGAATCAAATGGGATTTTTCCCTTGCTCCTTTTCATTCTTGGTGTCATTCTACAAATTTGATAAATTCCAAAAATAAATTTAAAAATCAAGTTTAAATCACTAACTAAACTTCCAAAAGCACTAACTAAACTTTCAAAGTAATTTTCATATATTTATCTTCACTTTTCACCATGCATAGTAAATTTTTGAAATCTTCTAAATGTGCTTAAAATATATGGTGAAAATCCAAAATTTTTGCTTAGAAGTAAAGCTCCTATGTCAAGGAACTTGGATCTAGCAAATCTCACTTGATTCCACCAAGAAATCTCCAAATTTCACTTGTCCTAGCCCTCAAATCGCGAACTCGAGTTGGGGAAGACGATAGGAGGTGTTAAAAATGTAATTTTCGGACCAAAAAATAACTTTTAACAATTCGCAAATTCATTTTCGTGAACTAGCGCTTAAGCGCGGGTAAGTGGCGCTTAGGTGTCTGCCTCTCGGGTTGGCTCGCGCTTAAGTGCGAGATGTGGCGCTTAGGTGCCAGTGCTGAATTTTCAAAATTTTTAATTATAAGTAAAATGCACTATTAGGCTAAGTAAACCACCCATAAATGGTCTCATAGCACTTAAATGACTATTTTTTCTTCCTATAACTCCCTTCTCTCTCAAAATTCTTCATAATAATTTATTCAATTCGAGGCAACTTAAGTTGAGTGACTCCAAACACACATTTTTGCACCAGGCAACTTAATGTCTAAGTTCTTATTCTAACATGACTAGGTCACTAAATAAAGACTAAAAATCATTACTAGCACATAATAAACTCAAAAATACTATCTCAACTTTCTTAATCAGACTCAAAACAACAATCAAAGAAAAAACACACTAATAACTATGAGTTGCCTCCCACAAAATGCTTGTTTTTACGTCGTCAGCCTAATTTAACCAGTGCTCATTTTGGTTAACCCAAAATCATTCCATCATTATATTTATGTTGATCCCCTATATAATAAGGTTTTAGTATATGTCCATTCACTTTAAAAATTTTCTCAGAATTAGGATCTTTAATATCCACAACTCCATAA
>NW_018238543.1:103356-105176 GCF_001263595.1 Phalaenopsis equestris | reverse complement strand
GTCCTATAAGCCCGCAAAGCATAGTCAAGTTTGACTGACCAATCCATTTTTGTTGGATTTAAAGATTTTTCGATAATTTTTTTTATTTTTTAATTAGATAATTCAGCTAAATCACTTGTTTGAGGATGATAAGCAGTAGCAATTCTATGATTTATATGATATTTCTTTAATAACTTCTCCATCATGGCATTTTTGAAATGACTTTCCCCTTATGTAATGATAATTCTCGGCATCCCAAATCTCTAAAATATGTTCGTTTTAAAAAATTTTGCAACACTTTGATCATCACATTGAGGTAAAGCAACATCTTCTATCCATTTGGATACATACTCCACCTCTAACAGAATATATAAATTCCTTAAAGATGGTATAAATGATCCCATGAAATCTAATCCCAAAACATAAAAAATTTTAACTTCTAGTGTAAAATTTAGGGGCATTTCATCACTTCTAGAAATATTGCCTACTCTCTGACAACGATCACATATTTTTATATAATTGTTAACATCCCTACATAAAGTAGGCCAATAAAATCTAGATTATAAAATCTTATATGCAGTTTTATCCACTCCAAAATATTCCCCAAAATCTGATTTATGACATTTTTGAATAATTTCTTGAGTTTCTTCGAATGGTACACATCTTTGAATAATTAAGTCCTAACATTGTTTATATAAATAAGGGTCATCCCATAAATAAGATTTTGAATCATAAATGAACTTCTTAATTTGATGGCTATCTAATTCGTAGGGTAAAATATTACTAACCAAGCAGTTCCATATATCAGCATACCACAAAATTTGTATTCATTAATCTTGTATAAATTGTTCATCAAGAAAATTCTCATCAATTTCTTCATTTAAATCTCTTTCAGTCTCTGCTTCTTGTTCTTTTTATAAAATGACTTCATCATTTTGATCCAATATGACCACATCTATTTTGAAATGATTAACAATCATGTCATCATTAATATCCACTCTATAATATTTTCCATCAAGATACGTCATTTTTTTAAGCACATTAAATGTAACTTCCTGTTCATTTACTCTCATTGTTAATTCTCCTTTTTGCACATCTATCATTGCTCATCAGGTAGTAAGGAAAGGTATCCCTAAAATGATAGGAATTTCTTTATATTCTTCAATATCTAATACAATAAAATCAATAGGAAAGATAAATTTATCCACTTTAACCCGTACATCTTCTATAACCCCTATAAGATAAGTGATAGATCGATCTACTAACTATAAGGTTGTAGTAGTGGAAGAAATATCTCCTAAACCCAACCTTTTAAGTATAGATAGAGGCATAAGGTTGATGTTTTGAGTTGTTTTATATTTTGAATGTTGTGGGGGTGAATTTTATCTTGGTTTATTTTAGTTTTGATTTTTGTTATGGTTATGTGGCTATACTGATGTTTTTAGTTTTTATACAGGGTGACATCGTTGTTTAGTATGCAAATTTACAGGTATAAAAGTATAGCATGAAAGTACAAGAAAGACAATGCTGAAAACTGTAAAATTTTACCTGACGAGTCTTCTCGTTCCACCACCTGAAACTTAAAATGCATGTTAAGGCAATTTATGAAGAGCAAGAAAGGTAAAATTTTGGTAATTTTCCTATCCCTATGTCATATCTTGGTAAGTCCTTAAAAATTTTATTTAAGGATGATTCCATTGAGCAAAGAATATTAAGTTTAATAGGCCTCTGAGGTATCCAACAAGTTAGAAGGGGGAAGCAAGTCCATGCCTCCCTCTCACCAACTGGGGAAAAGCCTCGAGTCCATTTAAACTTATTATGTTGCTTAATGGTTCATCCTG
>NW_018238543.1:101301-103233 GCF_001263595.1 Phalaenopsis equestris | reverse complement strand
TAGTGTAATTTGAACACTTAGCCAAATCTTAATCCTAATTAGGCTTAGTGGTGTTTCAAGGATGTTTGATATAATTATGTTTATTTCTCTAATCCTTGTTTAAATAAATTTTAATTTAGCTCAAGTCACTACTAAGCCCTTAAGGTTTAGGTGAGTATCTTAATTAGTTTTGAATAGTGTTAAGCTTTAAGTGGTCATGATTCATGATTTGAATTTTATTTGAAAATCAAAATAGGGGTATTAAATTGATTAATTATTGGCTTCAAAAGTCATACCCCTAAGTCCAGGATCATTTAATTTTAATAAACGCCTTTGTGTTTCAAACATTTATTAGAAATTTATTAGTCTTAATTAAGAAAGTGGGATTGATTTCTACTAATTAACGTTGTGTTTCAGACATCAAATAAATTGATTGAGATTAGAGGTTACCCATTATCCCTCCTTGAATTAAGCCTAAATGTTAATTAAGGTAAAATTTCCAAAAATTATACATTTGCCCCTAAGGCTCTGACACCTCATAATTTGTCAAATTCAATTTAAATGACTTTAAATATTTTATCCTAGCTCATTCATGGGTCAATTGAGACATCAGAGGAGAAACTGTGATTTTTCAAAATTTAGATTAATTTATATACATATTTTCATGCAAAAAAAAGGATTTTTCAAAGAAATTTCCTAACTTTACCAAGGAAAATTATAATCCCTTGAAATTTTTATTGGAAGTAGACCTAAACTAGATAAGCCTTTGGATCAAATTTCCTAAGTTTTTGAATTCTCTGTGATTTTTTAGAATTATTTTAAGTTATGAGCAATTTAATAAAAATAAACTATTTTAGGAGGTAAAAATTATGTTTTGTATTTTTAAAAAGTCCCCCTAAGGTCAGAGGACTCAGAGGAGCAAATTTTTTACTTTTCTAATTTTTCTTTGATTTATTGAATTATTTTAGCGAAAACAAATTTTTAGCCTTTTAAAAAACTTATTTTTAAGCTTTGAAATATTTTTAATCTTTGAAATTCAATATATTTATTTAGAAAATTAGGAGAAATATTTTAATGTTTCATAAGTGATTAGGAAGCAATTTAGAACATTTCCATGAGTTTTATTATTTTTGTGATTTTTAAGGATTTTCAATTATTAAAATATTTAAAATAGGCTAAAAATCAAGTTTTTATTTTAAATATTATTTTATTTTTTATAAAATGCCCCTGATCTCAGAGAACTCAAAAAACTAAGTTTCATAATTTTTTGAGTTATATTTTGATTTTTATAAATCATTTAAATGCTAAGAGTGGTATTTATTTTTAAAAATCAATTTAAGATGTCAAATGAACTCAAAATATTTTGAAATTTTTATGATGAGTTCTCTGGATCATAAACCACAATGGGAATAAAAATCCAAGTCATTTAAAAGTTTATATTTTCTAAAGTTAATTATCTTAGTAATTTAGTGTTTGCAAAATTTAAATGACTTGGCCCATGAAATTATTTTCGAAGGTTTCTTTAAAATTTTCTTAGGATTTTTTAATCAATATGCTAATTTCCATGATTATTTTGAAGAAATAATGTGGAATAACTTGAAAAATATGGATCTCTGTAAAGGAGCCTCTTCTGACTTTGGAAAAATCAGAGGATGTTTCCCTTTACAGTGGCTACAACCAGCCAGTATATCAAGCGCCGGCGGCGCTCCCATTTGCAAGTTTCAAGCCAAGGTGATATATCAATATGCATGGAGAATCAAATGATTCAAAATAGTGTTTAACTAATTAAAAATAAAATATGCATAATATGTTTCTGAAATTTTATTCCACATTGTTCTCCTCTGTTCATTGAGCAAGAGGACATTTTTATTTTATTTTTGTGATTTTTCTACACAAAATTATGAATTTTCTAAGTTAAGGGTATTTAAATAAATAAGAAAAAGCCCTATTTAT
>NW_018238543.1:100724-101274 GCF_001263595.1 Phalaenopsis equestris | reverse complement strand
CCGGCCACCCCAACCGAGCACGGCTGTGAAGGCAAGCGTGGCGCGCTCTGGTTGGATGCTGCCACGTAGCTTGCTGACTCGGTTCGCTGTTTATGTCTCGAAGCGTCGTCTAGCTCGATCTCCCCCGTCCATTTGATACATGCTTGATGAAATGACTCCTCGTCATCGTCCCCGATAAAATGATCCCGTGGCCGTCCACACTAAAACCATAAGATCTTAGCCTAGACTCAACCAAATTACCTCAGGTTTGATCCTATGGACTCGTCTAAGTTAGTCGAACACATTCATACGATTAATGTACCATAAAATCGAGCCTAAGTAAATGAGGAATCAAAATGAGCTCGGGAGGAAGAGGAGTTTAATACCTTTGCTCTAAGAAGGGAGACTTCAATCACAGGTGCTCAACATGTTTGTTGGGGTCCAAGGAGGCTAGGGATTGAGTCCCTGGTCTTGGTGTAAGGCCTAGGTATGAATTCGATCACGACCGGATTTGGGTGTTGGTCTAGAGTTATGATAGAGGCTCTGTGGGAGGGGGATTTGATGGGGTTTT
>NW_018238543.1:92999-100456 GCF_001263595.1 Phalaenopsis equestris | reverse complement strand
GGCCAGGGGGAGGGGGCTAGGAGCTCAGGCAACCCTAGAGGAATCCATCACAACACTTTAATGCAAATGTGCTTTGATTTGGTAAAGATATCTTAAGCATGTGCATTTTTGAAAATAAGATCCCTTAATTTGGGGGACCTTTGGTCCATGTATTGATTTTGGTGGTTTCATGGTGTTTGGAGTGGTCACTAAGTCCAACTAATGGCTGTTCAACTAATGATTGTGGTGGAGTTAATTTGGTGGCTTGAGGGTGGTTAGGTCACATTTAGTGCATGGGTCCAAATGGGTGCAAATGACCAAAACTTGGGTTTGGGCTAGGTTAGCCATGTTAATTGGCCCAATTAATAGTTGAATTTGGTGTAGATGATTATAAGTAACAACTTTAGTGTAGGATGGAAGTGGTTTTGAGTTCAATTGAAGGGTCAATTTGAGGGAATTTTGAACTTGAATCAATTTGGTCATGTTGGGCTAGGCTTCGGTCTAGCTTGGGTTAGCCTTGGGCTAAGTTCAAATTGATTCTTGTAAATGGTCATTAGGGACCTCATGAAGAGTTTTTAACATGAATTGGATGTCAATTTGGAGGTTAAGGCAATCAATTGGGTGAAATTTGGGGACTTAGCCAATTTGGGGCTAAATTTAGGAACTTTGGATTTAGGCCAAAATCAAATGGATTTTAGACTTCATCAAGGTAAATTGATGATTGATTATGATTTATGAGAATTTTATAAAGATTTTACAACATTAATTGGGTTCAATTGACTAGGAAATGGGTTCAATTTGGCGAGATTAGGTCATATGGTCAAAATTGGGGTTTTGACCCAAATCAAAATTGGGCTCAAATCATGGACCAATTGAGCTTGGATTTGGTTTATTTTGGTCATATAAAAATTGAATTTGAGTTTAGGGCTGGAATTAGGGTCAATTGAGATCAAATTGTTGGACATTTGAGTTGGATTTGGGGAAATTAGGGTCTTTAAAGGGCAATTTAGGGATTTTGGTTAAAGATGGTTAAATTGGCCAAATTGGGTCATGTGGTAGTTGAGAGAAATGAAATTGGGAATATTTTGGATTTATTGGGGTTTTATTCTGAATTTTTGAAATTTTTGGGATTTTGAGCTATGGAGGGGTATTTTGGTATTTTGAGGGTGCTTTAGGGAAAAAAGGCCGAGAAGGGTATTTTGGTAGAGTGGGGGCACCAATCATCACCAACAAGCCATTGACCAATGGAAACCCTATTTTGGGTCCTCCACATAGTGGTTTTAGCCAAACCATAGCCCTAGCGCTGGTATGTTTAGGGGAACATCTACATGAGTATCCCAAAAAGATCAAAGGATCCAGGCTAGAAATTTGAGTTTAGGGTTGTGAGTGATTGTGAGTGTAGATATGACCATATGACCTAAAATAATTCTAATAAATCACAAAAAATTTAGAAAATTTGGAAATTTGATCCAAAGGCTTCTCTAGTCTAGCTCTATCTCTAGTTAAAATTTCAAGGAATTATAATTTACCTTGGTCAAGTTAACAATTTTCTTTGAAAAATCCCATTTTTGCATGAAAATAATTACATAAATTAAATTAAATTTTGAAAAATCACATTTTCTCCTCTGATGTCTCAATTGACCCATGAATGAGGTAGGATAAAAATTTCAAAGTCATTTGAATTGAATTTGACAAATTATGAAGTGTTAGGACCTTAGGGGCAAATGTGTAATTTGGAAATTTTGCCTTAATTAGCATTTAAGCTTAATTCAAGGAGGGGAATGGGTAACCTCTAATCTTAATCAATTCACTTGATGCTTGAAACCAATCTCACTTTCTTAATTAAGATTAATAAATTTCTAAATTATTAAAATTTGGAAGTTTATTAAAATTAAATGATCCTGGACTTAGGGGTGTGAATTTAGAAGTCAATAATTAATCAATTTAATACCCCTATCTTGTTTTTTAAATAAAATCCAAATCATGAATCATGACCACTTAAATAGTTTGATTTCATACTTCAACGTCCTTCCGAAGCGGGCGACGGGATTTTGATTCTGATAACCGACAGCTTCTTACGGGCAACTACAAACTAACCCGAAATAGCGCCGACAACCTCGAATGTAATGAATCAGAAATGTGGGACTGATTCAGAAATGAGAATTGAAATGTAGGTCAATTCTCAAAAGAGAATGTCGGAATGTAAGGACCGACCTTGAATGTAATGAATTAGAAAAGTGAGAATGATTCAGAAATGATAATTGAATTGTAGGTCAATTCTCAAAAGAAAATGTCAGAATGTAAGGACCGACGTCGAATGTAATGAATCATAAATATGGGACTGATTCAAAAATGAGAATTGAATTGTAGGTCAATTCTCAAAATAGAATGTCGGAATGTAAGGACCGATTTCGAATGTAATGAATCAGAAATGTGGGACTGATTCAGAAATGAGAATTGAAATGTAGGTCAATTCTCAAAAGAAAATGTCGGAATGTAAGGACCGACCTCGAATGTAATGAATCAGAAATGTGGGACTGATTCAAAAATGAGAATTGAAATGTAGGTCAATTCTCAAAGGAAAGTGTCGGAATGTAAGGACCAACCTCGAATGTAACGAATCAGAAGCGAATGTAATGAATCAGAAATTAGGAATGATTCAGAAGTGAGAATTGAAATGTAGGGTCTGTATCATGTGAGAAAGGTCGATCTTGTTGAAGGAGATTTGTAAAGCTTTGTGAGTTTTTGTGCAGAATGTGAAATTCTGCGAGGATGTGCAGAGAGTTAGTGTAGATAATTATGGTTGTGCTGCGCGCACAAAAAAAAGAAAATTCTGAAATCGGAAGCATCCACTCAACAACTTTGTTTTATTTTCTTGTTGTTTTTATTACAATTTAATTTTTCAAAAAAATGCATTTTTAAAGCTTTAATTTTAATTGGTTGATTTTTAAAAGAAATTTGTTTTGTTATTTACTCATTTATGATTATTTTTCATTTGTGTTTTGTTTTGTTTTTGAAGATTTGTTGTTTTGTTCTTTGTTCATTGGAACTCTGAACCATCGCATGGTTTGCGGCTTTCATCTATCGTACAAAAAGGCAACTGAAAAAAAAGGCACAATTTGAGAGAAATTTTCATTAATTTGCTTCAATAAAGATGCTACAGATCAAACATAGGCTAATGCCTCAATAAGGTACATCATGTAACCTATGCTGAAATACACTGAGAATCATCTCATGATATGAGTACATCATAGACTGAATACATCAGATACATATCATTAAAAGAAAGCAAGTGAACCCTCTGTGCCTGGTATATTGAGCTCCTAATCAAGCAGACCTTCTAAGTCATGCTCCACGGTAAGAGTTCCCTTCGCATGCACTTAGAGGTACAACCTTCTCATAGCTCGTAAGGAAACAGCTCCTCCAATTCTGGGCCCTGCTGGAATCCATATGGTATTTTACTGTCATCCATTCTGCGGAAGGTTACAGACACCCTACAATGTTGCACTCTTGGAATGCAGTGCTTGGCAACGTCTGCACCATTGCCTTTGAGAACAAGTACTGAACCAACCGGAAGAGGAATCTCTACATCTCCTCTGAATTCGCCATGGCTGACTATATCAATTTCTTTTCTAAATAGAATATTGCTCTTACTCATGAATGAGACCGTGCAGAAAGGCCTCACAAAATCATGATGGTCGATGTGTGGGGGAATGCTATACCTTCTTCATAAATGTTAATGATGCAACTGTTGCAACTGTTGGGAATGCAAGTAGCGGGTAGAATATTCCACTTGACCATTCTCTTGATCATCCATTTTATCATCAGTGGTAACAGATCCACTTGGTCGTATCTGAGGATCCCAAGCGGATTTCCCTGTCTGTAGTTCATAAAATTGTAGCAACAGTCGCATTGGATGGTGATTCTTCCCTTTCGTCGCATCCATTTCTGCGGCTCTGAGTATGTTCTCTCCATGAGAAGGCCCGCTCGACCTCTATCTCTTAAATTGAAGATGCAGTCCAGAATGCTTCTTTCATCAATTTCAGAGAAATCCCTGGTAAACTTTCCCTGAAGTTCCTCATAGAACTCGAATTTTCTTTTATTTACTTTGCTTATCCTGTAGTATCCTGCCATACCAGGAGTTGGCAGCTGTCATGGGCGTTTCTTCCTCTGGGCCTCGGCGGGAACCCAAACTGGTGTTGGTCGATCCCAAATATGAGATTCAGCCGCTAGCGGGATGTATGATCCTGGGCTCCATGGTGCGTGTTGATCCGTCCCCAGTGGGACATATGATTCATTTGTCACGAAGTCTGGAGTCTAAGAAACGTTGGTGCTTGAAGTGTGTTCTTCTAATGTACTGAAATGCTATAGATGCAGAACGTCGCAGTCCGGTCATTCTACAAATGCGTCCGTGACTGATGTCCCGGCTGGTACCTCAACGTTTGATGTTTGGAAACCTCTGCATAAGATATCTAGAAAAGGGAACATATCTGATTCTGTCACAAATCCTGACTCTTCATCAGTAGTGGGTAGGCTGGCAGAAGTTTCTCTCAAATTTGGGTTGTAAATATGTCCTTCAAGAATGGGGGTAAGAAAACTACTCACATCCCTCTGGCATTTGCGTTCCTGTTGTAGAAAGGCTCTCTATTTCTTTTGGCTTGCATTTTTGCGTTGCATCCTACGTAGCAAAGAATTCGATAGTTTTTAACTACGGGTGGCTATCAGGCCCCTTGCTGGAGTAGCCACCATGGAGGGCAGATGGTTGGGCCCTTCCATCGGATCTTGTTCCGCTATCACATTTTTACCTTTGCGTGACACATTGTCTTGAGTGGTCACCCTCAACAGTGAAGCCAGTCCCTCCTTTCTTTATTGCTGACTACGTCCATTAGAGGACCCTCGTAGTCCATATCAACCTGGTTGAAATCTACATTGAAATCTATTACACCTCCTTGTGGCGCCATCTCTTTATTCAGTGCAAGGTTCCAGCCATCCTGGAAGATAAAGATCAGCCTCTGTCCTAACATTTTTCTGCAGACTACAGAAAGAAAACATCAGTGGGCCAAAGCTTGGCATGAACAAGAACAAAACAAAGTATTAATTAAAGTAAATTTTAGTTTGTTTTGGTGAAAAAATATTCATTTTATGTGTGAGTTTCATTTGATTTAGTAGGGTATTTAAATTTGAAAGTAGAAAAGAGAACGTGTGATGTTCAAAAATCTTCTCAAAATTTTTATTATAATGAGGTTAATTACAAAATTTAGACTTGGCTATAGACATTTGGCCACATAGATAACCCTAAAATAATCACAGTTTCAAAGTTTTCAAAGCAAGCAGAGCCAAGCGGCGGGAGGAGGGGGGAGCCAAGCGACATTATGTTGCGTAATAGGTTTTCAGGTATCGTCCATTTGACGGTAACATGGGTCGTTCACCCCGGAAGTCCACTAACTGGTAGGCTCCTCCTGTATAGACCTTCTCAATGACCAATGGTCTCTCCCAAGTTGGCTCGAATTTACCACCTATTTTGTGGCATGCAAGAATAGGTCTTTTGAGCACAAGTATGAGGTCACCAATTTTGAATGCCCTTGGGCGGACCAATTTGTCATGGGCTTGTAACAACTTTGCTCGGTAGAGCTCCTTGTGCTTCCAATCATTTTCCCTCGAGACTCTCCAGTTCTTCAAGTCTGAGTTTTGTACTTTCTTCCATTGTGAGTTGGTTGGCAACGACGACTCTGAGAGACGGTGTTTGGATTTCTAGGACAGCCTCGGCTCCGTACACAAGCATATAGGGTGTTCAATGAGTGGGAGTCCTGAAAGTCGTCCAGTAGGCCCACAAGGCCTCTAACAGTTTGTTATGCCAATCCATCTTGTTTTCATCCAATGTTTTTTTCAAAATCTGTAACAGTGTCTTGCTGAAAGCTTCAGCCAGACCATTTGCTCTGGGATAGTAAATCGTAGTGTATCTCCAATTTATCCCATGTTTTTGACAAAATAGTTGATCTTTGTAATTTTGAAAGTTGTCCCATTGTCGGAAATTATTCTTTGCAGTACTCAAAAATGGTAGACGACTTGGATTTTGAAAAATTGAAGTACTTGTTGTGTCGTAACCTCACGCAACGGTACTGCCTCTGCCCACTTGGAGAAGTAATATGTAATGACAAGTATAAACCTATGTCGCTTGGAAGATGGAGGGTTTATAGAACCTATTATGTTCGTGCCCCAACACTCTAATGGCCACGAGGCAACAATTGTATGTAGCACATTCGGAGGCTAGTGTAAGACCACCCCATGCACTTGGCATTGGTGACATCTTCTAGCTGGATCCGTGCAATCGGACATCATTGCTGGCCAATAATATATGTGTCTTTTGATTTTTATTTTCATTTTTGGTCCTAATTGGTGAGCGCCACACAATCTGGCATGTACCTCTTTGATAATATTCTATGCCTCGGCTCTGCTCAAACACCATAGCCGCATTGGGTCGAATGATCTTCTATAGATAACATTTCCTACCAGAGCGTAAGACATGGCCCTTCTTGTGATGTGGTGCACCTCAGACTTGTCCTCTGGCAGCTTCCCAGCATGGGCATTATCTCCCCAAGGAATCCGGTAGAAAGTCACCTCAGGAGTTTGCTCCAAGAGCTTCATTGTGTATTGATGGTACTCTGCTACTCTTGGTTTCAAAATTTTGTATTGTCCGACGACCTGCTGAATGACAAGTTGAAAGTCATCATAAATGATAATGTTTGTTATATCCATTGAGATTGCCAATTTCAATCCGGTGATTAAGGCTTCATGTTCTGCTTCATTGTTAGTGCACGGCTCTGTCAGGTGGTATGAGAACCTCATCATACCCTTATCTGGCATAATAAAGATCAAACCAATCCCTGCCTTGCCTGGTACAACTGTGCCCGATCCTTTGTTATTCCTGGCTGACGAAGCGCCATCAAAGTACATTTCCCAGTCCTGTGCACTAGAAAATTTCATCTGTAGTGTTTGCTCGTCTGGTAACTCGTCGTTGAGAGAGGACCCAGCTGGCAGTGGTTGTGCAGCGAGAAAATTTGCTAGTATCTGTCCCTTGATAGCATGAAGGGGAACAAAAGTTATATCAATTTGCAATAAGATCATTGACCATCTTGCTAAACATCTAGAGAGTGTTGGTCGGTTCATCAAATATTGCAATGGGTTAACTTTCAAAATCAGAGTAATCTTATGAGAGAGCATGTAATGTTTAATCTTATGAGCAGTGAAAATTAATGCCAGACAATGCTTCTCAAAAGGTGGATACCTTATCTCCGTCGGTATTAGACGACGACTCAAGTAGTAGAGTGCATTTTCTTTGCCCTCATCATTGACTTGGGCTAACAAGGCTCCAAGAGAATTATCTAAAGCTGCGTTATAAAGTATCAACGGTTTTCCTAGGATAGGGGCTGCCAAAACAGGAGGTGTCATTAAATATTGTTTAACGTTCTCAAAGGCCC
>NW_018238543.1:83418-92668 GCF_001263595.1 Phalaenopsis equestris | reverse complement strand
GTCTATTTTCTGTTTACTTTTGATGACCAAATCATCCACATAGCATTCTACTTGATTATGGATGAGGTCGTCAAAAATCTTCGTCATTGCACGCTAATATGTTTCTCCGACGTTCTTTAGGCCGAACAGCATCACTTTGTAGCAGAAAATTCCAATTGGTGTTCTGAAAGTTGTAAGTGCTGCATCCTCCGAAGCCATCTTACATGAAGGAGAAAATTTCATGTGTTGAAGCGATGTCCACCATCATTTTCGGTATAGGTAGTGGAAACTCGTCTTGTGGACATGCCTTGTTCAAATCTCTGAAGTCGACACAAACACGTATCTGTCCATTTTTCTTTTTAACAGGTACGATGTTGGCTAACCATGTGGGGTATTATTCTTCTTTAATAAACTTGGCATCTATCAATTTCTTCACCTCGACGATGACTTGTTGTTCTATTTTGAGGTGTATTCTTCTTCGAGCTTGTTTCACTGGGGTTTACTTATGTCCAGCCCAAGTTTATGGATTGCAAACTCTACTGACAGTCCTGGAATTTCATTGTAGCTCCATGTGAAGCAATCTTTGAATTTTGTTAATAGTTTAATCAATTTTACAGATTCTTCGTCATTATGTAGAGAACTTATAAATGTAGTCTGGCGTCTTTCTTTAGTCCCGAGGTTAATCTTATTCTGGCGGAGCATTTTCTATCGGTTGATCAGTATAGTCATCCTCTATATCGAGGCAATCCTCTTCTGACTCACCAGTAACAATCATGTAAAATTCAGAATCATCGACTGGTCTGACTGTACCAAATCCAATACCCACTTTCGAGTTTGGAGTTTTACTTTTACCATTCCATAATTTTTCAAAAAGTTGAAATTTATCTCTTGGCATTTATTTTGGTAAGTGTCCCTATTGAATTAACTTTTGAACACAAGGAGAGAAGTAACCAAAAGGCAATTCCATTAATTTACTAGAATCATAATCCAGATTTACATGTTTTTCAAGCTCAGTAGAGGTAGAAGAATGGTAAAATTTTGTCGGCTTTGAACTAACACTACGGACTTCTTTGACCTCTAAACTCTCGTTCTTTTGAGGGAGAATTGGAGTAAGGGTTATAGCATTCACATAGTGGTTTATCCGATCATACATTATTTCATATTCATTCTTTTTTGTATCTTCTAGGGATATCTCATACTGAGGTCTCTTCCGTCTTATCATCATTATCTCGTCTTCAAAATTGTCTTCATCACCAATGTTGATAGTTGGCCTAGTTTTTTCAACAATTAAATTGATCCTTCCTCATCCACGTTCCGGCCTCAACCTCAAGTTGATTCTTTGTCATCAAGTAGAGAACTTATAAATGCAAGCTGGGGTCGTTCTTCAATCCCGAGTTTAATCTGTTTTAATTCATCGACAGTGAATTTAATTTCTTCCTCAAATTTTGGTGGAGCATCTTCTATTGGTTGATCAGTAGAGTCATCCTCTACTTGGAGGCAATCCTCTTCTGACTCACTAGTAACAACCATGCAAAATTCAGAATCACGACTGGTCCAACTGTACCAAATCTGAGACCTTCTTTTGAATTGGGAGTTCGACTTTTAGTATTCCATATTTTTTCAAAAAGTTGAAATTTATCTTTTGGCATTTTTTTTGGTAAGTATCCCATCTGTCCATGAAGGAGAAAATTTCATGTGTCGAAGCGATGTCCTCCATCATTTCTGGTATAGGTAGTGGAAACTCGTCTTTTGGTCATGCCTTGTTCAAGTCTCTAAAGTCGACACAAACGCAGATCTGTCCATTCTTCTTTTTAACAGCTACAATATTGGCTAACCATGTGGGGTATTGCTCTTCTTTTACAAAGTTGGCATCCATCAATTTCTTTACCTCGGCGATGACTTGTTGTTCTATTTCAAGGCGCACTCTTCTTGGAGCTTGTTTTACAGGGGTTATGTTCTTGTCCACCCCAAGTTTAAGGACTGCAACCTCTGCTGACAGTCCTGGTATTTCATCGTAGCTCCATGCAAAGTAATCTTTGAATTCTGTTAATAGTTTGACCCATTCTGCAGATTCTTTGTCATCAAGTAGAGAACTTATAAATGCAAGCTGGGGTCGTTCTTCAATCCCGAGTTTAATCTGTTTTAATTCATCGACAGTGAATTTAATTTCTTCCTCAAATTTTGGTGGAGCATCTTCTATTGGTTGATCAGTAGAGTCATCCTCTACTTGGAGGCAATCCTCTTCTGACTCACTAACTGAAAATGGTTGTAGATCTCCTTTGATGCAATTTTCTTGACCATCTTTGCGGTATTTAATGCACTGGTGTAGGGATGATGAAACCACTGACCAGCTTTGCGGTATTTGATGCACTAGTGTAAAGATGGTGGAATAGTGTCCCTATTGAATTAACTTTTGTACACAAAGTGAAAAGTAACCAAAAGGCAATTTCATTAACTCATTAGGCTCATCATCCAAGTTTACATAATTTTCAAGATCAGTAGAGGTAGAAGCACGATAAAATTTGATTGGTTTTGAACCAACACTACGGACTTCCTTGACCTTTAAACTCTCGACCTTTTGTGGGAGAATCAAAGTGAGGGTCATAGCATTCACATAGTGGTTTATCCGATCATACATTGTTTCATATTCATTCTTTTTTGTATCTTCTAGAGATATCTCGTACTGAGGTCTCTTCCATCTTGTCATCATTTTTTCGTCTTCAGAAGTGCCTTCATCACCAATGTTGATAGTTGGCCTAGTCCGTTCAACAATAAAATTGATCCTTCCTCGTCCACGTCCCCGTCCTCGACCTCGGGTGCGCGAACTAAAAGGCCTTTCACCATCTCTTTGTAAAGGAGTGGTGGAAGATTGCTGAAGCGGAGTTGAATGGCCTCCTTTTTGTGATTCTTCTGAATCTTCATCTTTGTTTGTCAGAATCTCACGTGAGAAGAGAGTTTTTTTTGGAGGCGCGTAGTAGGTAGCATCTTCATGGATACCAACTTCATGCATTGAAAATGGTTGTAGATCTCCCTTGATGCAATTCTCTTGACCATCTTTGCGGTATTTGATGCACTAGTGTAGAGATGATGAAATCATATTGTGCTCATGAATCCATGTTCAACACAATAGAGCGTTAAAAGAGGTCTCGGCGTCGATGATATGAAATTTAGTGGTTGTTACGATTGCTAATTCTCCAACTTTCATAAGTAATGTAATTGACCCAAGGGCTCTTTCTCGCTTTTGGTTGAATCTGCTTAAAAATCATTTTATCAGCTGTAAGCTCTTAAGCTTTAATATCCAAATAGGCTAATGTCCGTAGGCTCATCAAGTTAAGAGATGCCTCAGGATCCACTAATACTCTAGATAACACAAAGCTGTCGATCTTGACATGGACAGTTGTGGTCGGCGGTACCGAGTAGTAAGTCTTCATCTGTGAAGGTTACCTCTGACTGTTCTCTCAATGAGAAAACTTCATCTGAGGATGTGCTAGCCAACTAAGCTAAGCAAATTTCTGGATCAAGCAATCTGTAGCCAGAGATTTTCTCATCTCCTTTGATAGGATCAGAGCGTTGTAAATCCTTAGTCGTGCAGGCAACTTCCTAAGATGAGTTAGCATGTTGTAGTCTACTTTGTAGGGTTCTCCAATTTTATCTTAATTATGTGGTTTTTCTACTAGCGGAGGTGGGGGTATCTCTTCTCGAGTCATTATCTATTTGCCTTTGTCTATTGGAGGTGTTCTTGGTGGTAACACTTTTCCGCTCCTCAAGTTGACTTATGTGATTTCTTCTTCATGAGATATCATTGTTAAATCTTCCGTTATTTTTTCTTTTTTGTCGGAACTTGTTTGTCGGAAAGCTCTAAGTTGATGGCAAACGGTGCGCCATGACGCTCGAGAGTTAGCTTTTCGTTATCGGTGCTGTGGTATCATTGATGTCTTCTTTGGACTTGACAACGAGTTCATCAGGCTCGAGTACAATTTGAGGATCATTTTAGGGATCAAGATAGAAGTTAGATTAGTCATAATCAGTTACGTTATTACTAGAAATAGTCAAAATGTAGCCAAAATTAGAATCATTATTTTCGTAAGACCCTAGAGGGATAAAAAGACAATCACGCAAAGTCAAGGCTTCGAGGATTTTCTTCCCAAAATCCGAGACAACCAGTCTAGTGAAGGTAGCCCCTATCCTACCCCCCGTGCTATCAATCTTTGCAATGACTCTTTTCTTCTTCTTGTTGTTTGTCCCATCTTTGACGATGACGAATCTCCTGGAGAAATCTTCATCTCAGGCATGGTATGTTGTTGACTCTGAATGGAGGCTTGTTTTGATGCAGACTGTATCTTGTTCAGTATCTTCTTGGACGATCTGCTCCAGACCTCATTCCATTCTTCTTCGGTGTTTGTAGAATCTTGTTTCGATGAATCCTGTATTTGATTAATGACCCTCTTGAGTTCATCCCAAGTTGTACTCCATCCATTTGTTCTGACATATAGATCAATTGTGGAGATTGACTCAGTTGAAATCATGTTTATGGAACCTTTTTCAGGTTCTCTCAAATACTACTTCGGGATTTTTATGTTCTCTTCCTTGAGGTTCTCCTTGAGCTAGTATTTAAAGACGAAACACTTGGCTATAGTGCGCCCAAGCAACCGGTGGTAAGGGCAATAATTCGATTCATTCTTCTTATCCACCTCTTAGGGTTTCTTTGGATAAGGTAGTTTGAATTCTGGTGTCTTCATCAAGCTTTTGAATATCTTAAGTACATCTTCATCTTTGAAGGAATAAACAACTTTCTGTCGCTCTAATAGTGTATAAGGTTATTCTTTTACCCGCTGTTCGAGGTGATCCCTCCTGAGACTGCCGTTGGTTGGATTGACTGCTCTATTTCTGAGAGTACTGAGATGAAGACTGACGATGCTCTTCTGCATATATTTTTATTGACTGCTTTCCTTTGTCGACAGTTGTGAATACTCCTGATTTTTTTTCAAACACCCTAGTCACCTTAGCCTTTTCATGTGGCTCCATCTGCTTCATTTCTTCTTAAAGACTGTTTGCTTTACTGAGTAGCTTCTCAAAGGATTTTTTGGTGAGTCCCTTAAGCATGAAACCTACTGGCCCGTGAATGATTTTGAGTAAAATCTCAATCGCTTGATGTTCCTGTAGTTGAGGTTCACACTTCATGCTAAGGTTTCTCCACCTCAAAATATAGTCTACCATCATGACCCCTCCAATAGACACATGATGCTGTGCCCCGGCAAATCTCTTCACAAACAACAGTTCCAACTTAGAAAATGTTTTAACTGACCCGTTGGGCAAGCCAGCGTACCAGTCAAAAGCAATCCTTGATAAGCTACTGACGAACTGCTGGGAGAGTAGAGCCTCATTATTCCTCGTGTTTCCACAACTGGCTCAGAAATGTGCTATGTGCTGTCTGAGATTTCCAGTCCCATCGAATATCTTGAGGTTTGGGGCCACAAAACCCTTGGGGAAAGGGAAGACATTGAATTCCTCCGGGTAAGGTCTACCCTTTAGAATTGATGCACAGCCCTTGGACTGGGCTAAGGCATCCCGTACTTGTTCAAGCATTTGCTTGAACTCTTTTTCTGGCATGGCAC
Source organism: Phalaenopsis equestris (assembly GCF_001263595.1). Taxonomy (NCBI): domain Eukaryota; kingdom Viridiplantae; phylum Streptophyta; class Magnoliopsida; order Asparagales; family Orchidaceae; genus Phalaenopsis; species Phalaenopsis equestris. The sequence goes on along the minus strand of NW_018238543.1, from coordinate 87,074 downwards.
CTAACGGAGAATCTTTCTTTAGTTGTTCATCTTTGTCTGTCAAAGTAGCCTCCCTTCTTTCATCTGTGATGTGTATGATTTCTGATTGATTAATCTCTGGAGAAGCCAACCTTGATGCTTGTGATTGCCCCTGAATGGTGGCCATGGTGGTCATAACTATAGTAATCTATTCTATTCTTTTCTCCTGTAGACTGACTTGTTCATCCACTAGGAGGATAACCCTACGCAGCTCATCTACGGCGTTCTCTTCAGAGTGAGGTTGAGCTTCGCTCGCAGATGTGGTAGATCTGCCTTTGACATGGACATCTATGAAATCTTCCTCCAAGTAATCACTATAATCAAAATCTTCATGTCACTATTGACAGAAACTCTGTGCTCTCGAGCTAATTCAGAAATCTCGATCCTGAGTTTCTTAACTTTTTCCTCAATTATCGATTCCTTGATTTAAGATCTGGAAGCCCTTGACGGACATCCTCTATTTGTTCCTCCATCTCGCTAGCTATTGTCACGACGATGTTAGATATTTCAGGCACTGGTTTTACTTCTTGTCTTGCAGGCTCACTGAACTGTATCGGTGCAGCGACCTTGGGTACCCATACCCTTTTCTTCTTTGAAGATGATGTCTTAGGACGGGATGTCTTAGTAGAGACATCGGTATGTCGAGAGAAGGTATGCTCCCCGTGGTGTAGACCGACTACAGTGTCAGGTAATCGTCTTGTCTTTCTTTCCGTGATTGTAGGAATGACGGGTAAGCTCCTCGGACCCAGTCTTAACCTTATCGTGGGCGACCTGCGGTCCTGGTGGGTTTGATCCGTGGTGACTATAGCAGTATGAGCACGGTTTCCCAAACGGAACAAGACAGGAATACGGCTAGGTGACTTTACAGTCAACTTATGAGACTTTCTAACGGATTTAACATCCTTCAAAATTTGTTTTTTCATATGAGGGGAAATTGCATGTCCCACTCGTTTAGTAACTCAGTAACACAACATCATTCTTTTGTAGCAAGCCTTCTGAAAAACTGCACTAACTTGGGTGATAGGAGTAAACTTCTTTCTCTCCTCACCATGTCCATGAATTGATGGTAATGTGGCAGAAATCTTTTTGAAACTTTTGTACCCATTGGTATCCATTTCTGTCAGAGGATGGAATCTACTCCCTCGTAGGAGTGGATAAATTTCTGGTAACACCTCTTTAATTCGATGAGGCTCCTCCTTAATGGGTTTGTTTTAAGGAGCCTGGGCTTTGATGGCCCTCCGAACTCTTCTATTACGGTTCCTCCTTTGAGTTCAAATCAGTGGTACAGTCCTTGAACTTGACCCGATCTCAAACACGGGTGGTAGAACAGTTAATCCTTCAGTCAAATTTTAAACGAACATCACTTCTTTCCCCTTCGCAGCAGTAGAGATAGCAGGCTTGACGGGTGTCGCGATGGCAGTAGCTTTAGGCTTTTTGCATGCAGGGAAATCCTGAGGACAGTTCAGACTGAATTCTGCAGATGGCTCTTGATTTCTGGAGCAGCGATCTTCATTACCACGAATGGGGCTTTCCCGAGGATAGCCTCGAGGTCTTTAAATCCAGCTCCGAACTTGATGGTGGAAGCGACATTACTGGCGTTGCGGTCCGTTGGCAGGTTGCAGGAAAAGGTCAGCGTTGGGTAGGCCATTGCAGCGGGCTTTAAAATAAAAAGTTTTAAGGTTAGCTATATGGCTAAAAACCTCGTTCAAGGACTGAAAATAGAGGTTAATTTGTAGACCGGGCGGGTCTTAATTTATGGGTATTTCTTAACATCTTTGTTTAAAAAGGTGTAAAATTTAATTAATATAAGAAAATTTCAAAGTGCGCGCAACACAACACGATTTGGTTTAATTTTTGAAATAGCAAACCAAATTTAGAAGGAAGATGTGAAGAAATTTTAGGACCGAGTGCGGGATTCAATTAGTGGCAGAAAAATGCCAACGTAGAATTAGTCCACCGACACACCTATTGGGGGTCCGACCCCACAAGAAAATTTAAAAATTTCTTAATGGCCTTCTGAACCCCTCTGTTCAAAGATAGTTGAACAACTAGTCCTGAAGTCTAACGAGTTGACCATACCTTCCCAAGACAGAAATGGATAAAGTACGCCAATGGAAGAAGGGTAATCTGGTCCAAGAGGGACATAGACATGTTGCCGATTGTGAAGATAATATTTCTTGATTTTTATGGAGAGAAAAGCACGTCCCCTGCGGAGTCGCCAGAAGCTGTCGACGTTATTTCAGGGGTGGTGGAGGGGAGTTGCCCGTAAGAAGTTGTCGGTCACCGGAATCGAAATCCCGTCGCCCACTTCGGAAGGACGTTGAAGTATGAAATCAAACTAATCCCATATTTTTCATAGTTTAAAATGAAAGAGCACTGTACCTGAAATCCTATATCTCTCTCGAAGGATAAACACAGACTTGAGGATGAGGCTCGATCAAATAAACGAAGGAAAGTATGCCGTCCGTTTGGTCTACAAAACATTTGTATTTGCCGACAAGTTCCCCTATTTAATATAAAGGATTAAATAGGGTTTATATTAAGCTGGGTCCGGACATGCTTCCTATAAGGGCAAGCCCCTATAGTTAATTACAACTTAAATGACCAAAGCCACCTAGGAGGACTCTCGATAAAATTCAAGAAATATTATCTTCAAGGAATTTCAAAGGTTTGAACTCTCTAGTGAAGTCGGGCGTAGAGGTGTAAAAGGGGATTCGTTCAAATTTGGAACATTTTATTGTTGAATCCAAAGGAAGAAGAACTAGGGGATGTCATAGATCCAGAGGAGAACCTCGGTGACCTCCCTAAGCTATCCTAATGTTTGGCTTCAGTTTTGAGGAAAAATAATTAGGTGTTTCATCGTGCCAATTTTATTAGTTAGGGCTTACGTTCATGTGAAATGATAACACAAATAGCCTGGAAGATGTGAGGATTTAGGTCGTGATAAACGATAAACTCGAAATCCTAAGACGAGTTAGGACTTATATTGTATAGCAGGGCTATACAAAGGCCTAAAGTTAAAGTGAGGATTTACGTTGCATAAGCAAGCGACCTCGAAGTCTTATGGCTTTGTTATTTAATTCTAAGGAAGGAAGATTGGTTTAGCTGGGGAAGATAAGTTTTACTGTTGAAGATGGTCGTGCTGCCCACCATGTTAGTCTCTTGTTGTGACGTGTTCGAGTTTTCTAGTGTGTCAAGTTATAATATCAATGAGGTGGCCCTATGGTTGAAGTTCTTTAAATTTTATGAGTGCATATTAAAGTTGATTTGAGCGACATCGGTTAGGATCCTACGGTTCCCTTGTTCCGACATCACTATTTTCTATTGGATTCACTTAGTCCAAATGAACTTATTAAACTCAACTTAATGAGTTCCATTATTTCATTTAAACCGTAGGAAGCCTCGTTAGCAACCGTAGGTTACCTCATCCAAGAGATTCTCGATCATTCAATAGAGACATCTTAATTTAGTTGAAGTTGTGGTTTTGTGTGATGTTTGTGATTAAATTTTGAATTGTTTTATATTTTGAATGTTGTGGGGGTGAATTTTATCTTAGTTGATTTAGTTTTGGTTTTGGTTATGGTTATGTGGCTATCCTGATGGTTTTAGTTTTCATGCAGGGTGACATCATTGTTTAG
>NW_018238543.1:80193-83258 GCF_001263595.1 Phalaenopsis equestris | reverse complement strand
ACTCAGTGAACATTGATGTCTCAATTATCCCTAAGAATAGGGTAATTATCACTTATCATTTAATTTGAAAATTATGTGTGTGAAGACCCTTAAAGAGACAAGTTAGTGTAATTTGAACACTTAGCCAAATCTTATTCCTAATTGGCTTAGTGGTGTTTCAAGGATGTTTGATATATTTATGTTTATTTCTCTAATCCTTGTTTAATCAATTTTTAATTTAACCTAAGTCACTACTAAGCCCTGAAGACCTAGCCTAGGTGAGTGCCTTAATTAATTTTGAAAAGGTTAAGCTTTATGTGGTCATGATTCATAATTTGAATTTTATTTGAAAATAAAGATAGGGGTATTAAGTCGATTAAATATTGGCTTCAAAAATCATACCCCTAAGTCTAGGATCATTTAATTTTTATAAAATTCCAAATTTTAATAATTTACTTATCTTTTTAATTAAGAAAGTGAGATTAGTTTCTACCAATTAACCCCTTTGTGTTTCAAACATCAAATAAATTGATTAAGATTAGAGGTTACCAATTTTCCCTCCTTGAATTAAGCCTAAATGTTAATTAAGGCAAAATTTCCAAAAATTACACATTTGCCCTTAAGGCGCTAAAGCCTCATAATTTGTCAAACACATCTTAAATGACTTTGAATTTTTTTTCCTACCTCATTCATGGGTCAATTGAGACATCAGAGGAGAAAATGTGATTTTTCAAAATTTAAGTTAATTTATATAATTATTTTCATGTAAAAAAAAAGAATTTTCAAAGAAATTTCCTAACTTGACCAAGGAAATCTATAATCCCTTAAAATTTTTACTGCAGGTAGACCTAAACTAGATAAGCCTTTGGATCAAATTTCATAATTTTTTAAATTCTCTCTGATTTATTAGAATTATTTTAATTTTTGCGCTATTTAATAAAAATAAAATATTTTAGGTGGTAAAAATTAAGTTTTATATTTTTGAAAAATATCCCTAAGGTCAGAGGACTCAGAGGAGCAAGTTTTATATTTTTTTTTATTTTTCTTTGATTTTATGGAATTATTTTAGTAAAAACTCATTTTTAGCCTTTTAAAAAAATTAATTTTAAGCTTTGAAATTCAATATCTTTATTTAGAAAATCAGGAAAAATATTCTAATGGTTCCTAAGTGATTAGGAAGCAATTTAGAACATTTCCATGAGTTTCATTATTTTTGTGATTTATATTGATTTTCAATTATTTAAATATTTAAAATAGGCTAAAAATCAAGTTCTTATTTTAAATATCATTTTATTTTTTATAAAATGCCCCTAATCTTAGATAATTCCAAAAACAAGTTTTCATAATTTTTTGAGTTATATTTTGATCATTAAAAATCTTTTTAGTGCCAAAAAAGATATTTAACTTAAAAAATTCATTTAGGTCATCAAATGGACTCAAAATGCTTTAAAATTGAAATTTTTATGATGAGTTCTCTGGATCATAAACCACAGTGGAGATCAAAAATCAAGTCATTTAAATATTTATATTTTCAAAAGTTAATTATCATAGTAATTTAGTGTTTGCAAAATTTAAGTGCATCTTAAATGACTTGGCCCATGAAATTATTTTCAAAGGTTTCTTTAGTCATGATGGACCTTCCAAAATTTTCTTAGGATTTTATAATCAATATGCTAATTTCCATGATTATTTTGAAGAAATAATGTGGAATAACTTGAAAAATATGGATCTCTGTATAGGAACCTCTTCTGACTTTGAAAAAATCAGAGGATGTTCCCCTGAACAGAGGCTACATTATGCCAAAATTTCAACCCAATATGCATGGAGAATCAAATGATTCAAAACAGTGTTTAATTAATTAAAAATAAAAAATGCATAATATGTTCATGAAATTTATTCCACATTGTTTTCCTTTGTTCACTGAGCAAGAAGATATTTTTATTTTATTTTTTGTGATTTTTCTACACAAAGTTATGAATTTCCTAAGTTGAGGGTATTTAAATAAATAAGAAAAAGCCCTATTTATCTATTTAAACCGCGCGTGCCACCTCAACCTACGACGACTCCAAAGGCATGTGTGGCGCGCTCTGGTTGGACGCTGCCATCCGGTGTTTAATTAATTAAAAATAAAAAATGCATAATATGTTCATGAAATTTATTCCACATTGTTTTCCTTTGTTCACTGAGCAAGAAGATATTTTTATTTTATTTTTTGTGATTTTTCTACACAAAGTTATGAATTTCCTAAGTTGAGGGTATTTAAATAAATAAGAAAAAGCCCTATTTATCTATTTAAACCGCGCGTGCCACCTCAACCTACGACGACTCCAAAGGCATGTGTGGCGCGCTCTGGTTGGACGCTGCCATCCGGTAGCTTGCTGACTCGGCCTGCTGTTTATGTCCCGAAGCGCTGTCCGGCTCGATCTCCCCTGTCCATTTGAAACACGCTTGATCAAACGGTTCCCCATCATCGTCCCTGATAGAATGATCCCGTGGCCGTCCACACTAAAAACCTAAGATCTTAGCCTAGACTCAACCAAATCACCTCGGGTTTGATCCTATGGACTCGTCTAAGTGAGATGAACACATCCATACGATTAATGTACCATAAAACTGAGCCTAAGTAAATGGGGAATCAAAATGAGCTCGGGAGGAAGAGGAGTTTTATACCTTTGTAATGAGAAGGGAGGCTTCAATCAGAGGGGTCCAAGGAGGCTAGGAATTGAGTCCCTGATCTTGGTGTAAGGCCTAGGTATGAATTTGACCAAGCTAAATTTCAGGTGTTGTTCTAGAGCTATGATAGAGGCTCTATGGAAGGGGGATTTGATGGGGCTTTGGCTTCTTTCACTCTTGTTAAGGTGTGGGCACAAGCAATTTAAGTTTGGTGGACTGTAGAGGTGTATTGGGTTTTGTCCTAGTTTTTGACAAGGTTTCAAGCTCAAAATTGAGCTCCGCCAATGGGAATGGCTGAGGAAAAATGACTGGAATGCACTGACGGGATCTTAGAGAAGCTCTGTGTGGAGTTTGGATAGGCCTCTCTAGGAAAGTTTCAGCACACCTCCCCTGGGCGTGGGGGGTCCGTTTTT
>NW_018238543.1:68914-78264 GCF_001263595.1 Phalaenopsis equestris | reverse complement strand
TTTTAACGAAACAGTAAAAAGATAACTAAAGTTTTTGTAGAAGAAAAGTACTTAATATGAAAATATCTTTCTTCCTATCATGGATCAGTAATAAGTATAAGAATCTGTTGTGGAAGTATGATGCAAATTGTGTTGTGCCAAATAAGAGCAATAATATTCTTTACCCTTACTAGAGATGCTATAAAGAACAATGGCTAATTTAACGTTTGAGTAGTTCGGAAGACCGGCTAGGCAGGAAAGATACTATCTCTCGCTCTAGAGTTCCCTTGATTCCCTCCACTTGGGAGCTAACATTCTAGTATCATAACTTAAAATAATAAACCAAGTTGAGGGATTTAACCTATCACTTTAAAGTCCTCTAACTCTACACCCATTAATGAATATTTCCCTAGTTAATTTCCCATATTTAACCTATTCATATGAACTACATTCTCAATCATACAACCTCATGTGATTCTTTCCAATCATCAACTGAGACAATACCAACCCAGTTCTTACATGTTCTCAAAAAAAATTTTAACTTCTGGATTGGCCAAAACAAGAAGTAAATGAAGTGCATCGATTTAATTCATCACAACTTTTTCTATCATTAAATATCAATACTCTCCACAACTTTCATCCAAAACTTAATTACTTATCATTTTAAGAAGAAAGATAAGGAAATTAACTCAGAATCCATGAAGAAAATAAAACCACACTTTAGTTTAAAAGAAAAATCATTTTCAAACCAACAACAAGTCTCGATTAAAATCAAAAGTAGTCTAAAAGAAAAGATAAAAACTTATCTTAAGTCTTCCACCAAACTCTTGAAGTTCCTTTGAATCTCTTGTCTTTTACAAGCACTCAAAACAAAATAACAAAAAGGATAAGGTAAATAAAAAGTGGTTCCTAAAAGTCTCTCCAAACTAACTCCCCATAGAAGAAAATTCAAAACTTGCCAATGTTTTCAGGACTCTTTTCTAAGTCCTCTATTCATTCTATTATAGTTTTCCAAGAGGTATCTTGGGATCTCTTCAAAATGTGTCTTAATTTGATGTATTTGCCCAAGAGACACATCCTTTCATGATAATTTTCATCCATGGTGATTACAACCACCCTTTAAGCTAATGGGTGCCTCAAAAACCTCTTCAAAATTAATGAAAATTGATTTTACTCGTCTAGTAACTGCTAATGGTGCTTAAGCATGGGGTCTCGGTGCTTAAGTGCGGCCTTCTCTATTTAACCGGTGCTTAAGCATCGGATCTGGCGCTTAGGAGCCAAAACGGTTTTGCATAATTTTTCACCTTTTTTCTCCAAATTTGATCCTTTTTCACCCCTTTAAGAAATTTTTTCCATTTTTACTTGTATCAGTAAGAAAAATAAAAAAATACTTTTCATTAAAGCGTAATATCTCAAAAAATAGGTATAAAAATATGTCTAAAAACACTATTTATTTTAGGTGTATCAATTATAATCCTTACTAATAAAGATCTCATGAAGTTCTATTTCAAATGAATATTCTAAGTAACTTAAATATGACAAAATTGCAATTCTTCTTGAAATGAATAGAGAACCAAAAATCTTAAATGACTATTAAATATTCTTATACTTTTAGTTTTGACTTAAGTTATTAAAAATTTTTCTTAAGTTGTGCTATTATATTTAGTAGACCAAATTATAAAAATTTAGAAGATAAACTTTTTACCAAAAGTCATATTTTTATGTAGTAAAAGTGTTACTTTAGGACAAGTAACATTTAAGTTTGGCGGACTTTGTTGCACCAAAAATATATGCATTTTAAGACCAATAGTTTATACTCATTTTTGGTGATTTTATACTTTAAAGAAAGATATTTTTCATGTTTTAAGTTTTAGGTACAAGAAATGGACTTTTGGTGAAAAAGACGCAAAAACATTGTAAAAGAAATGGACTTTTGGTGAAAAAGAAGCAAAAACATTGCAATTTTTTAGCTAAAACGAGCAAGAAAGAAAATTCTGGCATGACAAATCTTGATATGTCTTTCGATGCCTAATCTACTTCTCAATTATCACATGTTTTTGAATAAAATTACACTTTAAAGAAAGGTTTTTTCATGCTTAATTTGTAGGTCTAACTGTTAGGAATGAAACACAACTGAAACGGGGTGAAACGGAGCTGAAAAGAAGCCAAACGGAGCGAAACAGTGGAGCTGCTGCAGAACAGTGCCAACGGCACACAAACTGGCGCCGACGGCGCCCAAACTAGCGCTGACGACACCCAGACCAACGCTGATGGCACTCGAGTCTAGAAAAGCAACCAAAAAATGGCTCTAAAGGCGCCCAAACTGGCACTGACAGTGCCCGGGATGATTATGGTCAGATTTTTAGAAAATTTTTATGTTTTAGAAGGCTCCCAACAGATTCAAACACCCCATGAACTGATTTAATGCATCTAAACACTTGAAAAGGCTCTTTAATGAAGGGATGTGTCTCTTGGAGTTAACTAGTGGTTTTTAAATGAAGAGATGTGTCTCTTTTAGTGATTCAATTAATCTAGACACTCGAAGTGATGAGATGTGTCTCTTAAAGTGAAGCTCTAGGGAAAAATGAGGGATTTTGTGCCTCTTTAAAAGAGAGGGGTTGATGCCTCTCACATTCTGTGTGTGTGTGTGCGTGCGCGCGTGTGTGTGTGTGTGACTGGGTTTGTTTGTGTTCGTGTTTGTGTGGGTGTGTGTGAGTCCGTGTAAGTGTAGACTAAAGTCTTATTTTTGGAGAGTATTTTCTTGAAGAATTGTATGAGGAGAGTGAAGGTGAGAGGTTTCTTCTCTATTACATTTCTAAGAGAGAATTCAATGTTGATTGTAAAGAGAGAAAGTGCTTCAAGGGAACTTTAAGTGATTTTCTTGAGTAGGAGTTTAAGATAAGTTGTGTTCTTTCAAGTAGTGATATGAAGAGATAATTTGGGTGTGCCAATTTAAGATATAAAATAAATTGTGATGATTTTTTCAGTCCGCTTTTAATTTACGTTTCGATTTGGTCAATTGAAATGTTAATATCTTTTGTGACATAAACTATCAAGGAAATGAAGTTTATGTTTCACAACAAAGTGAGAGTCACATTTGAATCCTTGAATGAGTGTTACGTTCATGGTATTGAGTGCAAATACATAGAGAAATATATATATATTACTGCGCAAAGAATTGGAGATTCTAGGGTGATAGACTAAAATCCCCAATTTGGTCCTAGTGTTTAAGAACTAAAGCAAGAGTTAGCCTTCAGGGGAAGGGAAGTGGGAGTTCTAGAGTGAGAGCCAGTATGCTCCCAGCCTAATCACGAATTTAGGGACTAAACCTAAGATTAGCCAATGATTCTTTCTAACACTTGACTGAGGGTAGAGAATTAAAACTACTCCTACAATGACGCATTCTTAAATTTGAACTCTTCATCACAAAAACTTTTTTAGTCTTAGTAAATTTAACTTTGAAGTTTAGAATTTATTTTTATAACCTTAGTTCTTTTAGTTACATTTCTGTTTGCATTCATTAAACCCATTTTAACTAGTCTTTCTTACTTTAATTGTTATAGTTTGAATTTTGTGATTTATATTATTATCATAAGAATTTCCATATTCCAAACTAAGAATTGATAGTAGTAGACTAGAATTAGTAGAAGAGATTTCTTACTTTGCTTCTCTGTAGGATTGATATTGTGGTTTTTAAAGAAAGACCTATATTACTTGAAGCGACACGTGCACTTGCGTAGAACCACTAGTGTGTAAACTATTTTATATATTTTATATAACATTTCAATTTTGCACGTTAACTACTTAATATAAATTGGGTCAAGTTTTTGGCCATAATTTTGCAAACTAAATTACTGCGTAATTTTAAGACCGGTCAAGTTTTTGGCACTGTACCTGGGATTTAAATTTACATAAAACATGCAATAAAAATAATACACACAAAGGGCGCATCAATACTCTACATAAAGTCTCATAAATTTGCCTCACTAAGGTCAATCTTCACAATTCATATATCTATGAAATTAACCCCACAAACTCTCTACACTATTTTAAAGTTGTTCTCGGGGTCAGTACCTAAATTTTGATTTCTTTCTTTCGAGGTTGACACCAAACATCTAATTCTATTTCTGGGATTGATACCTAAATTTCAATTGCCATCTCGGGGTCAATACCTAAATTCTGATTCCCTCCTTTCGAGGTCGGTAACTAAATTATGATTCTCTTTCTGGAATTGATACCTAAATTTTAACTCCCATCTCGGGGTCAACACCTAAATTCTAAATCCCTTCTTTTGAGGTTGGTACCTAAATTTTGATTCTCTCTCTAGGATTGATACCAAAGTTTTAATGCACATCTCAGGGTCAGTACCTAAGTTCTGATTCTTTTTCTAGGATTGATACCTAAATTTCCATTCTCATCTCAGGGTTAGTATCTAAATTCTGATTCCCTCCTCTCGAGATCGATACTTGAATTTTGATTCTCTTCCTAGAATTTATATTTAAATTTAAATTTACATCTCAGGGTTAGTACCTAAATTCTGATTCCGTTCTTTCGAGGTTGGTACCTAAATTCTGATTCTCTTTATGTGATTTATACTTAAATTTTAATTCCCATCACGTGGTCAGTACCAAGATTCTAATTCCTTTTTTTAAGGTTAATACATAAATTCTGATTCTCTTTCTCAGATTGATAGCTAAATTTCAATTCCCATCTTGGAGTGAGTACCTAAAGTTAATTTCCTCCTCTCAAGATCGGCACCTAAATTCTGATTATCTCTCTGGAATTGATACCTAAATTTGAATTCCCTCCCGAGGTCAATACCTAAATTCTGATTCCCTCCTTTTGAGGTTGGTACCTAAATTCCAATTCTCTTCCTGGGATTAATACCAAAATTTTAATTCCCATCTCGAGGTTAGTACCGAAATTCTGATTCTCTCCTTTCGAGGTCGATACCTAAATTTTAATTCTCATTTTGGATTTGATACCTAAATTTCAATTTTCATGATTCCCATCTCGGGGTCAGTACTTAAATTCTGATTCCCTTCTTTCAAGGTCGGTACTTAAATTCCAATTCTCTTCCTAGGATTGATACCTAAATTTCAAATCCCATTGTAGGATCAGTACCTAAATTCCACTTTCCTCCATTCTAGGTCAGTATCTAAATTTTGATTCCCATCTCCACCTTTTGGGTAGGCTTTGATGTCCTATTCCCTTTTCCATTTTTGGCGTAGGCTTACACGTCCTATCTGATCCTTACTTTCTAGATGTGCTTTGATGCACCATTTCCTTTTCTGTGCTTGTGTTTTCCACTCAATCGAGTTTCCTCGTGCATAATTTCATTTCCTTGAAAAATTTGAATTCCAAAATTTCTTTGATATATTCAATTCGAATCAATTCTTCTCTGGAACTACAAGTTTACCAGACGATTGTCCCCGAAATCTCCTTTTTTTTCCCCAGTGAGAGTATCTATTACTCCACAATAGAAACAATTGTCACTCAATTCTGCACTTCGTTTTAGGTCTATTGAATTAGAAGTTTGTGTTGTTTTGTTGATCTTGTCGGTCAACGCCAATACATGTGGTGTGTTTGTCCGACACACCACACCTTTTGGGGTTCATTTGTTGGCCTCACTTTTGGTTGAGGTATAGTTTCCTCCTTAGTATCCTACGGTCTAGCCATAGGACTTTCTTGTTGACTACTTTTTGAGGACTAAAAAAGGATCCCTCTCCATTAGAAATTCTCAACTCTTCTTTGCTCAAATTGAAGTTCCACATATTTGTCCTAGCCTCTAGCACTTAGTGGGTGAGATCAATATGGGGAAGCTTAAAGGACATCCCCATAGGACTGGTTGGCCTTAGAGTTGACCCTGGGTGTTGGTCTCGAGCTAGTTCACTCACTTACACTTACTTTCACTCACATTCACTTACTTTCACTCACATTCACTAACAACCCTAATCCCAAACTTGTAGCTCGGATCCCTTGATTTTTTGGGAGACTCATGTAAATGGTCCCCTAGACCCACTAGCCCTAGGCTAAGGTCCAGCCCAGATCAGTATATAAAGGACATAAAGTAGAGGATTTCATTGGTCTATGGCTCAAATTAGGTGGTTGCCCCTCACTTTCACCAAAATACCAAACTTAGCCTTTTTGCCCCAAATCTACCCTATTTACCAAAATGCCCCAAATTCCAAATTTGACCAAAATTCCAAATTTCACACAAAATACCAAAATTTGTTCAAAAATCATCTCAAACCATTTGAAACTTCCCAAAATTGTGAAATTGCCCAAAACTTCCCAAAATTGCCAAAATCACCAATATACCCGCAAATTTGCCAAAGTTACAAAAATAATATTGGTTGCCTAAACATTCCCAAAACCGTCAAAATCATTTCAAATCTCCTAAAACCAATTTGTACTCTTCAATTGAACTCAATTTAATCAATTTGACAAACTTTGACCAGAAGCCCCAAATTGGCCTAAAAGACTCAATTTCCCCAATTCATGCTAAATGTCCATCAATTTGAATCCAATTCCCCCCAAATTCAATTCTAAATTCAAATTCATCAGGATCAAACTCAATTTAAAACAAATATAAGTCTAATTGACCCACATTTGAGTCTAATTTAAACCCAAATTAAAAGACCCCAATTTGGCCTAAAACCAAAATCCCACTCAATTAAACCCCCAAAATCCTTCCAATTGCCCCAATGATGCATCATAAACTATTTAAAACATCTCCACAAACCAAATTGAACACTCAATTAACCTAATTCAAGCTTTAATTTAACTCAATTTTAACCCAAAGCCAAAATTGCCAAATTTGCCCCAATTTAGCCATGTGCCCAAATTCCACAAAATTGAATGGCCTAACCCCAAAATTAAAACCAAATTAATGTTGAAAACACTTCATGGAATTTCTATAGACTATTTTGAACTCTCAATTTGGACCTAGCCATACTCTAGCCCAAACTAAATCCAAATCTAACCCAACTTCCCTAAATTGACCAAATGCCCAAATTCCTTCATATTGACCCACCAAGTCATTTCAAAATCACTCCAAATCATTTCTAAACTCCTCATGACAATCATCCACACAAAATTTATCAATTAATAGGGCTTAATGACATGGATAACCCAATCTAAACCCAACTTCAAGATGCTTCAACCGAAATTGAACCCATGCCCCAAAGTTGACTAAGCCATGCCTAAGTGACCAAATTAATGACTCCACACCCACCAAATGGATCCTAGCGACTAGGGTAGACTGACCTAGCCAACCCTATAAGAGCTATGGACCAATGGTCCTTTGATTTATAGGATTTTATACATTTTTTATTTAAATTTTAAATATCTTCTTCATCATGCCACACCATTAGGGCTTAACCATCATTAACCACCCCTGACCTTCTTGAGCCAAGAAGTGATTAAACCCTAGATAGCCACCACCTCAGCCACCAAAAATAGCCAGCTTAATGGAGCCCCAAATGGCTAAAACTCAAAATTGAACATCTCAAACTTGGCTCACTACAATTGGCCACTAGAGCCTTTCTTCTCTCCACCTCGGCATGCTTTAGCTCCCGATTCTCAGCCTTGAGCTTCAATAGGCAACCATGGCTATAAATAGAGCTTTCCATGGCCAAAGGATAGAATGCTTGAAACCTTGGGGAAACTTTACTGAAATCTCACCAGAACTTCTTCAAACCTTCCTAAGTGAAATTCTATTGCTCTCAACCACACATAACCACTTTACCTTTATAGAGCCAATTTATTCACTAAAATTTACCCCAAAACTAGGATGGATTTCTCCACAGCTCCACAGTGAAGCAAACTTCAATTAATTATGCACATACCATCCTCTAAGTGAGAGGAGCTGATTCCCCACAAAAACCTCATCACATAGAGCCTCCAATATAGCTCTAGATCAACATTTGAAATCCACTTTGATCGAAATCATATTTAGACAATTCACTAGGGCTTAAGACTTCATCTTAAGGTTTGTTGGATCCAATGTAAGCTGCAACAACCAGTTGTTTAAGGCCTCCTCTCTCAGATAATGGTATTGAACCTCAAACCTAAATCGAGCTTAAATCGATTCTCCATACGTATTTTTTATATTTCATATTATATAAGCCATATAGATATGCTTGTCTTAATTAGAGTTTGGATAATAATAGGTGATCCCCCAAACTGATTATTTGATACCATTTAGATAATAACAGGTTTAAGATCAAATGAATTAACCACTACAGTAGGTTTTTGAATACTATAATGAAGTTCATCTACAGTAGGGTTGGCATAATTTCTTAAAAGACTAAATTCATGATGAATTTCAGAATTTTGATTATTTTAGTTTGTCATTTATGTAATTTCTTTGGAATTTTCAAGATTTTTATTTTTTTTGTAATTCAGATTTGGAGAGCGGAATACAATTTATTATTTTTTTTATTAAAATTTGAGGATTTAATTAATTTTTAAGCATACACTGACATAAAATAAAATAAAATAAAATAGTACATACAAAATAAGATATAATATTTAAAGTTTAAATAAGACTCTCTAAAAATATAAATTCACTTAATTTTATTCCCCGTCAACGGCGCCAAAAATTTGATCTTGACTTAATGCTTATGGACAATATAACAATAGTTCTGATGGTACTTTTTACTTATATTTCCTTATTTTGCAACAAAACCAAAAAACTTAATCCTGAAGAAAAATAAGAATTTAACTTTTTAATTTATATATATTTATATTAGGATACTACGTAAGTATACATATCGTTATCAAGTAACGTAGTACTTTTTGATTAAGACCTGAATATCAAACCCACAAGGAAGATTATGTAATATGCACTTTTTAGAAAGTTTTTCTATTTTCAAAAAGATAATTACTTATAATAAAAATGATTTTTGTAGGAATTTAAAATTTAAATATTTTTGGTATATGAAATAGTAAAAAGATAACTAAAGTTTTTGTAGAAGAAAAGTACTTAATATGAAAATATCTTTCTACTTATCATAAATCAATAATAAGTATAGAAATTCTGTAGTGGAAGTATACAAATTGTGTTGTGTCAAATAGGAGCAATAATATTCTTTACCCTTACTAGAGATGTTATAAAGAACATTGGCTAATTTAAAGTTTGAATAGTTCTGAAGACCGGCTAGGCAAGGAAGATACTAGCCCTCACTCTAGAGTTTCCTCAACTCACTCCACCTGGGGTTTAACATTCTTGTATCAGAACCAAAAATAATAAACCAAGTTGGGAGCTTTAACCTGTCACTTTAAGGTCCTCTAACTCTACACCCATCAATGAATATTTTCCTATTTTTTTGCACTCAATCATATGAACTACATTCTCATTCATACAA
>NW_018238543.1:60716-68718 GCF_001263595.1 Phalaenopsis equestris | reverse complement strand
ACACTTTAGTTTAAAAGAAGAAATCATTGTCAAACCAATAACAAGTCTTGATTAAAACCAAAAGTAGTCTAAAACAAAAAGATAAAAACTTAGCTCAAGTCCTCCACCAAACTCTTGAAGTTCCTTTGAATCTTTTCTCTTTTACAATCACTCAAAATAAAATAACGAAAAGGATAAAGTAAATAAAAAGTGGTTCCTGAAAATCTCTTTGAACTAACTCCCTAGAGAAGAACTTTCAAAACTTGCCAATATTTTCAGGACTTTTTTCTAAGTCCTCCCTTCTTTCCTTTATAGGTTTTCAAGTGGTGCCTTGGGATCTCTTTAAAATGTGTCTTGATTCGATGTATTTGCCCAAGAGACGCATCCTTTCATGATAAGATTCATCCATGGAGGTTACAATCACCTTTTAAGCCAATGTGTACCTCAAAAATCTCTTCAAAATTTGTGAAAACTGATTTTACTCGTCTAATATTTTCCACAGGAGCTTAAGCGTGGGATCTTGGCACTTAGGAACGGCCTTCTCTATTTAACCGGTGTTTAAGCACCGGATCCGGCGCTTACGTGCTAAAACTCATTTGCACAATTTTCTCCTTTTTGCTCCAAATTTGATCCTTTTTCACTCCTTTAAGTATTTTTTCTATTTTTACTTGTATCTGCAAAAAAATACAAAAATATCTTCAATTAAAGCGCAATATCACAAAAATAGGAATAAAAAATTGTCTAAACACACTTTATATTTTAGGCATATCACCTAACTCCCTAAATAGGTTTAAAAACTTGTGTAGGGTTCACAAATTACTCATTTTTGCTATTTTGGAACCTTTGGTTCATGTTAATAAACACAGAATTCTGAATAAAATCAATGGCTATCGTTCTTACTGCAACTTTAACAAAAAAATTTGGGTTTTCTAGTAGCCCATTATCACTCTTTTAGTTATTGAAGATGAGGATCAATACATTCTCACTCAAATTAATTTTGATGGATTTCAGGGGTGCGACACTTTTGTTTACTCTAGCTCTTTATTGCATGGAAAAAAACTTGCTTTGGCAAAAAATGAGTTTATGGGAAGTATCATCAATGAGAATTGGTTTATTGGTGGGGATTTTAATATGATCATGAAGCCGATGGAAAGAAAATGTGGTGACAGATTTGAGCTTGCTCTTTTTAATAGATTTTGTAACTCCATGTCTAATGCCTGGATCTCCTTATACTTGAAGGAGGAGTTTTCTTTATTAGAAATTGGATCGCTTCTTGGCTAATTCGACTTTTATAAGCCATTTTCCTATTGTGATGGTGTAAAATTTGAGTCATGTTACTTCTGACCATAATCCTATTTTGTTCACTTTAGCTTTTACTGTCAAGCCGTCCATATCTCGATTTAAATTTCTTAATGCATCGACTTCACATGCTACTTTTCTTGATTTGGTGACACAAGCTTGGAAATATGATAACGTTGGGACTCGCTGGTCTGTCTTGAGGGTTCCAAGTCTAGTTTTCTAGGAATAGTCAAAAGGAAAAGTCCTATGGCTAGACCCTAGGCTATTAAAGAGGAGGCACTAAACCTCAACCAAAATTGAGGTCAACAGATGCCCAGAATATTGATGATTCCTTGGAAGCTCAACTTGATGTTTCCACTCATTTGATGGACACTGTTGCTCAAGCTCATCTAGATGTATTGGATGCTATTTCTTTAGAGGAATATTTGCTTAAACATAAAGCTAATGATTCTTCATTGTTGTAAGGGATAGATATACTAAATATTTACATGCTGCTCTTAAGTACAAGAAAAAAAAATAGTATTTTAAAAATTAAAAAGGCTGATGGGAGTATTTTAACTAATATGAATGAGATTGGAGACAGTGTTTTTAGCTTTTTCACTAAACTCTTTCACACTTCTTCTCACACTATGGTTGTTGATCCTACATATTTTGAGAATGAGTATGATTATACTAATAATCTTGGTTTGGTTTATCCTCCAGATGAATAGGAAATATTGATTGCTTTCAAGTCCATTTGCCTCAATAAAGCTCCTAGTCTTGATAGTTTCTCTTTTACTTTCTACATACATGCTTGAGATGTCATTAAGAAGGAAGTTATTAGTCCATTTTCCCCAATAAAGCTCTTAGTCTTGATAGCTTCTCTTTTACTTTCTACATACATGCTTCAGATGTCATTAAGAAGGAAGTTATTAATGTTATCCAAAGTTTTTTCCTTGGAAACAATCCTGCGTAATAATCCTAATAAATATTTCACCTCTGCTCTGATAGTTCTTATTCTGTACAGATAGTTATTATTCCAAAAGGCAATGATATGATCACTTGGGATAATTTTCATCCTCTATCTCTCACCAATGTGATTTCTAAAGTTATGAGTAAGGTTATTGTTAATAGATTGTATCTTCATCTTACTCATATTATTATTTAAGAACAGTCTACTTTTATTAAGGGTAGGGACATTACAGATAACATTCTTTTAGTGCACAAATTGATTGATGAGTTGGACAAAAAGTGTAAGGGGAAACATGGTCCTCAAATTGGACATAAAGAAAGATTTTGATACTATTAGCTGGGACTTTATTCTCAATACTCTTCAAGCTAAAGGATTTAAATAGGATTTTTGCTCTCTCATACAGAAATGGCTGTCCAATAACAGTTATAGTGTGATGGTTAATGGTCAAGCTCGTGGTTTCTTTTCTACCAGCAGGGGTATCAAGCAAGGAGACCATCTTTCTCCCACTATTTGCATAATCACTTTTGATTACCTATCTAGGCTTATTAATAAGTTGCATTATGAGTGTCCTTATCTTCAATACTCCCAGAAGTCTAAAATTGTTGTGAGCCACTTTGCTTATGCTGGTGATGCCACTCTATTTTTAAATGCTTGCAAACGTGCCATCAAAGCTACTATGACCTTGTTAAAATATTTTCAAAAAACATATGGGATGGTGTTCAACCTGGCTAAGTGCTCCATGTACCTTGGCAAAGGTGCTCCACCTAACACCCTTGCTTGGGCTCCTAACTTTACTGACTGTAAAATCTCTAAGCTTCCTATAAAGTACCTTGGGGTCAACATTCTCAGAGGTAGAACTCAACAAACCTAGATGGATGAGGTGATTGATAAGGTTAAACTCAAGATTAATTACTGGAAAAATAATTTCCATTCCAATAGTGGTAGGCTGACCTTGTTGAAAAGTGTTCTTTCCACTCTCCCTCATAACGTGATGTAGGTTCTTAAAACCAGAAAGAGCACTCAAAAGAATCATGAAAATATTTTTAATAAGTTTCTTTGGAAGGGTACTAGATCTACTAAAAATTTGACTACATGGCACTATACTTGTAAACCACTTGGTGCTAGTGGGCTTGGTTTTCAAATATTGCAGCATACTATTAATATTAACATGTGTAAAATCTGGTTCAAACTTTGGCTGGGAGAGCCTCTATGGGCTAAATTTTTGCAACATAAATATTGTAAATATTTCCATCCATCCAATGTTAATTGGAGAGTGGGTGATTCGAGACTTTGCAAAGCCATCATTGCTGCACATGATGTAGCTTCTCATTTCATGTTTTAGGGCATTGGTGATAGTAGTATTTCCTTTTGGAAGGATGAATGGGGTCTCTCTATATTTTCTAATTTGCCAATTCAAGATTATGATGCCAATTTTTTGGTCTCAGATTGTTGGATTAATGGTGAATGGAATCTTGATATGTTGAATTCCTTAGTTGGTAAAATTGCTCAAGCTATAGCTAAAATTCTTGTTAAACCTCAAGATAAGGCTCTTCCTATTTGGAAGAATGATTCTAGCACATCTATCAAAAAATGACTTAACTGAAACCTACACTCCTTTACTCCATGAAAATGGTATGTTTTTATTTGGCCTAAACTTATTTCTCCGTCTATTTCTTTTTTCCTTTGGAGATACTCTCATAAGTTTCTCCCTCTTGATGATATACTTAAGTTAAAAGGGCTTAAACGTGCCTCTTACTGTTATAACTGTAAAAAAGGTGCTGAATCCTTTAATCCATTCTTTTATGGTCCTTTTGCTAAAGAAGTTTGGCATCGTATTGGGTGCTTTTTTGGTATCTATTGGCCCACTAATCTTAACTTCAAAATAGCTATAGAGATTTGGAAGGGTTTTGGTCCCTCTCTGAACAACTATTTCTGTTTTCCTGTTGTTATCTTATGGTTCATTTGGATGGCAAGAAACAAACATAAATATGAAGCTGCTGGGCACACCCCGTCTACCACTTCCATTTCATCAATTGCTTATTTTAAAAAGGCTTGGAAGTCCTTATTTGGACAAGAAGCCTTTCCTACAATGGCAAAGGGTAGGAAACCCATTTTTATTAAATGGGCACCACCCCCCATGGTTGGTTTATGGTTAATGTTGATGGGAGTTTTTCGAACACCTATATGGGTATGGGAGAGCATATCAGAGATGGTTTTGGTAGATGTATTGCATACATTGCTTCACCTTGTATTGCTAACTCCTCACTTGAGGCTGAGACCTATGTTGTGCTTGCTGCTCTTCATACTGTTACCTCTTTAAACTTAAATGGATTGTGGTGGAAACTGATTCTGAAATCATGTTTAACATTCTTTTGGCTAAGATTAAACCACCATGGCATATCTTAGCTTTGTTGAAAAGAGTTAGGCATACTATTGAAAGGCATCACCTTAATATATTATATTCTTTTACATATAGAGAATAGAATCAATCTGTGGATTGGTTGGCCAAATGGAGGGTGTAAAATGCTACTGTTGGAGATAAACCTCCCACATCCTTGCATAAACTTATTAAAAATTATATGGATGCCCCCTATGTTCGTTTTTAAGGTAATGCCCCCTCTCTCTGTTACACAATATGGGTCTGGTTTTGGTTATTTTGAACTGCCATTTTCCACTTTTTTTATGATGCTGCTCGAGCTATTATTTGGCCTGATATTTTGGGGTTTTAAGCAAGAAGCCATATTATTTTTACTTCCTATGTTTTGGTTGTTGGGCACTCAGTTCTGAGCTTATCATGGAAGAACTTGTTCCTTTGATATTGGGAAGTCTTCCTACATTTACGTCCTATGTTTTGGGTATTGGGTCCTCGGTTCTGGGCTTAGCTTGAAAGAATTTTTTGGCTTTATTTGTTGGTTTGGACAACCTTTGCAGACTGAGCATTGCTTGATTAGTTACTATAGCTTGGTGAATGGTTTTGTTTGAGCCCATTACAGTTTTTGTTCCAAGAATCATTACTCCTCTGGGGCTACTAGTTTCTGCACTTGCCAACCTTTCTCTGCATTATTCATTAATGGAAGTGTTTTCTGGTCACAATATTGAGTTTCACTTGATTGGAGATAGTAGCACTTATATTTTCTACTTTGCTGGATGGACTTTTTTGGTCCACCCATTTTGGAAGGAAGTGGTGGGTTCACTTTATAGTTGTTGGTTACAGATTACGAAATTGGTATTGTTTGATTGGCTCTTTTTAAATATCCTTGTTTCTCTGGTGCACTCTTTCTCTTGGATTATCAAATTTCGAAAGGATATCACTAGATGAGAGAGTGATCATGACCTGCACTATTTATTATGGATTTGCTTGGTCTCAAATTTCCTTTTTAATGCAGGTTTTCAGCACTTGTATAAACTTTACTATCTGCCTCATTTCTTATCTATTAGTTGGGGGATGAAATTGATTTGTCCTATGGATCATCACCTTTTCCAGGCTCTTTTTTGTTGCCTCGTGATGCCTTCAAGGATTTAAAGATTCTATTGTCTTGTAATGACTCTTTTTATTGGAATAGGGCTCTTTTATTTCTTGCAGGTTTCAAAAGTCCATCTCTGTGTTTCTCATTTGAACACATGGCCTCCACTATTCTTTTGTTATCCTCGTCCACAGACAATTTGGGTTTTGGTTTACATGCCCTTTTTGGGTATACTTTTTCTTATTGGTATACATTTTGTGGGAATACATGTATTTTTGGGTTTTTCTTTCCTTTAAGCTTTTCTTTTTCTTTTTCGTGGAGTTGTATTGCGGAGAGTGGAATGCTAAGACTATATTTTATTTTCTTTTGCTTTTAGATGGGGATCCACTCTCCCCGCCATTTGTAACATTTTTTACTATTAACACGTAAGCCACGAGTTTCTCTTTTAATATATATATACATACATATATATATATATATATATATATTAAAGAGCAGCTCGTGTCTCCTTACGCGTTAATTAAATGGAAATTACATAGTTAACGAGGGAAAGTGGATCCCCATCTAAAAACAAAAAAAAATACAACAAACCCCTAGGGGTTCCACTCTCCGCAGTACAAAAAGAAAAGCTTAAAGCAAAGAAACAAACCTAAGGTACATGTAATCATCCAAAACGTATATCAAAAGAAAAAGTATACCCAAAAATTACATGTATATAAAGTCCCAAAATAACAATATGCATAAAATCCCGTAGTAACAGTGGTGTCGAGGAGCAGGGTCAAACTGACGGCTTGTAGATCCAGTGAAGACTGCAACAATAAAATCCAAAACCTGCAAGCAGTGAGGAAATCCACAAAACTTCTGCATAAACCATCCTTGCTGCTCCAAGCAATTTCTAGATGTCCAAAATTGAAAGGCAGTAGCTCCATACATCTCATGGTAAAGTAACCAACTCCAATACCCATAAATGAGATCCCTGGCATCCAAAAAGAGCAGGCCAAGCAAGATAAAACATGAAAACCATCCTCACGGTCCAAATTCAAAGATAAAACGGGGTGAAAAAAGGCTACCTAAATGCAAATCAGAACAAAACATGAAGAAACGAACAGTTAAACAGTAAGAGGAACTAATAAAAATGGAGCAGAAATAACAAAGAAATATAAAATCTCTCTTTCTTTTGATATAAGGCATAGTAAGTAAATCCCCATTTAAAAGTATTTGAAGTTGAGGAGGGGGCACCACACCCACAATAATTTGTTGGAAACCTTGTTTGGTCAACCAATCAGCAACAGTGTTACATTCCCTATAGATGAAATTAAATTACAAACCAATTTACCCCTGAATCATGTTAAACAGACAAATGACATTCCAGGTAGGGAAGGTGCTCTTATTTAGAATATTAAACATAGCCATAGAATCAGTCTCGATAATTAAAGCATGGTGATGTAAGGTCACAACAATGAGTAAAGCATTCCATAAAGAATGAAACTCAAGCTCTAATGGTGTCGAGGCACAAACCGGTGAGTCAAAGTAACAAACACATCTCTCTGAAGAATTAAGAAAAATTCTACCCATCCCAGTAGCAGATAAAGTCCAACTCCCATCTACAGTAAGTTTAATCCAACCAACTGAGGGGGGTTGCCACCGTATCAGAAGGGCCTTCCTACCCCTCTGAGGCAAATTAGAGCTTAATTCAATGAGGCAAGAAGCTTTTAGAAAATAAGCAATTATATATGAAGTGTTAAGCACAGTTGTAGGGGGAAGAGCCTCGTACTTATGAGCGTTCCTAGAGCTTGAGTTTATCTCTTTCTACCCCGTAAAAGACTGACTCCCAAATATTTGACTCCCACTGACTCCCAAATATTTTAGAGGAAGGTAGGCCACTTGACATCCAGTAAAGGTAGCAGTCCATGAGGTGTGGGTGGTGCTAACATACTTGCTAAATAAAAGCTGACATTTAGCCTTGTTAAAGGTTAATCTAAAAGTATTTTGAAATATATTTAAGGTTTGCATCAAAATTTTAAAAGCAGTCTTACTGGCATTGGAAAAGAGGATAGCGTCGTCAGCATTCAGGTCCCGGAGGAACAAAAAGATAATCATACAAAGTCAAGGGTTCGAGGATTTTCTCTCCCGAATCCGAGACAACATATCTAGTAGAGGCAGGCCCTATCGTACCGCTAGTGCTATCAACAAAATTCTTCTTTTTCTTTATCTTCTTTGTTTTTGATGACGATGGTTCTTGTGACGAAGTTTCCATTTCTGATCTGACGGACTGAAAATTCTGATGTGTAGTCTGTCTGGAAGCGTT
>NW_018238543.1:56253-56620 GCF_001263595.1 Phalaenopsis equestris | reverse complement strand
GGGCCACAGCCGATTTTGGGTGTTGGTTGAGAGCTATGGTAGAGGCTATTTTAGAGGGGGAATTGATGGAGGTTTGGCTTCTCTCACTGTTGTGAAGGTGTAGAGCCAATTTATTTGAAGTTTGGTGCTGTGTAGGTTGGGATTGGAATTGGTCCTGGTTTCGGGCAGGAATTCAAACAAAAAATTGGTTTTTTGTGGTGGAATTGGGGGAGGGAAATGGATTGAAATGTACTAAGGGGCTCTTAGAGAAGCTCTTTGAGGAGTTTAGGAGGCCTTGGTGAAAATTTTTTACCACACACTATTCATGGCCATGGGGGGCATTTTATAGAAATTGGCCAAGGGGAAGCTTGGCTGGCCCACCGGAAGG
>NW_018238543.1:55423-56031 GCF_001263595.1 Phalaenopsis equestris | reverse complement strand
TGATTTAACCCTCTTATTATCTCTTTAAAAACTTTTTTTCAAAAATTTACCCATGGGATAAATATCAAGCCTAACCATGGGTTGATGGCTGGCTTTAAACTCAACCCTAGAGTCTAAGATGAGTTGTGGTAAGGCTCATTTGACCATACCAAGCTTAATTGATTTGCATGTGGTCATAAGTCCAAGAAAGTGCATATGGCCAAATCTTGTTTTTGTACTAGGTTAAGCATGTCTATTGGCCCAATTAAATATGGTATTTGGTGTAAGATACCATGAGGAACAACTTTCACGAAGGGTGAAAGTCATTTTGAGGTCAATTGGTTAATCAATTTGAAGGATTTTTGATTTTTGACCCATTTTAAGCTTGTTGGGCTAAGTTTGGGTCAAACTTGGGCTCGCCATGGGCTAAGCTCAAATTGATTGTTGTCGTTGGTGAAGAACATCATAATGAACAACTTTCATGAAGGATGAAAGTTGTTTTGAAGTTCATTTGATGGTTAATTTGGATGGGTTTTAATGGATTTGGATTTAGACTTAAGTTAAGCATGTAGGGCTAAACTTAGGTCAAACTTGAGCTAGCTTTGGGCTAAGCTCAAATTGATTGTTGT
>NW_018238543.1:53027-54781 GCF_001263595.1 Phalaenopsis equestris | reverse complement strand
ACCCAAGATGAGCATTTCAAGTAGAATTGGATAGATATCCATTCTAAATGAACCATGGATCAATGAAATCCCCATTTTGAGTTCTTATGTATTGGTCTTATCCAGGGTATTGTGAGGGTATTGTGTACCTTAGCTCCAAACCAACACCCAGGGTCAATCCTAAGGCCAAGTAGCCATATAAGAACTCTTCTTGAGTTTCCTCATAATGATCTTACCTACTAAATGCTAGAGGTTAGGACCACTATGTAGAATTTCAAGTTGAGTAAAGAGAAGAGTTTTGAGTTTCTAATGGTGAGGGTACCTTTCCTAGTATTCTAAGACTAGTCAATAAGAAAGTCCTATGAGTAGACCTAGGCTACTAAAGTTTCTAGACCTCAACCAAAAGTGAGGTCAACATTTAGCAAATCAATTGGCCAGATTGAAAGTAAATTAAGATCGAAGTGAAAAGATCATCACAACTTCTTTAACATTATCATGGCTCAACCAATTCAAATCACCATTTCACAAAATCTCAAGACAAGGAGAAAGATAGAGAAAATTACTCAGAACTCATGGAGAAGATACGAGAAAACTTAGAACTTATACATAAAAGCAAATTCATACAAAATTTAATTAGTAAGTACCACTTATCATTAATTCCTGCATAAGCAAACTCTTCGAAGTTCCTCTGAATCTCTTCCTTTCTTTACAACACATAGAATTCTTCTTTGAAGTGGCAAGGAGGAAGTAATCTCTCACTTTCCCTCCTCTCTTACAATCTCTCAAAGAATTCCTCACAATACTAAGCCTAAATTAAACTCTCTACACTCTACAAACAACAAAAACTTAGCAGACACCACCACGGGGCTCTTCTTTTCTTGGCCCAAATGTTTCTCTTAGAGTTGTAGAATAGTTTTGCAAGAGTTTCCTAAGCGTCGCTTCAAAAATCATCCACATTCAATGCACTTGTTAAGAGAACCTCCGTTCTTGCCATTAGCAGCCTCGATGGCACCGTCGGTGGCCTTCTGGAATATTTGATTCTGGACTCTCGGGAAAAACCCGTCGTCGGCGCCGTTGGGCTCGCTGTCGGTGCCCTAGTTCAAATCTTCATATGTTGGTCCTTTTTGCTCCAAATTCGCTCCTTTTTGCATATTTTAGCTTCAATGAGCATAATTCAACATACTTTCAACAAAACAACAAAAATATCCTTCTTTAAAGTGCAATATCATCGATATTAGTATAAAATAGATATGAAAATCTTAACATATTCTTGTTTAGTCAAAATCCCCAAACTTAACTATTACTTGTCCTCAAGTAATTTTAGTACTACATAAAAGTTATGATCTATTGTAGTAAAGTTTTAATTCAGAAATACTATAAGTTTGATTTAAGTAAATACCATAGTGAGATTTTTAGAAAAAATTCAAGTAATTAAATTAACTCTGTAAGTACAAGACTATCTAGTCATCAAGTTTAAGAGTTCTGGTTTTCTATTCATTTGAAGAATGACTATATGTTGTAATATCATGTCATTAGAATATTCAAATGATAAGAACTTCATTAGAACACTACTAGTAAAATATGGTAATCCATAAATATAAGTTCAGGGATGTATTTAGGTTTTCTCTTTAGGTAGGTCCAAGTGAAACTAATTTTTAATTAGGCATCTCCTAAAGCTTCTCCTCACTTATATATTTTTTTCCTTTTTTTTTTCATTTGGATTGCTTTCAATCCTATATATATATATATATAAAAAAGGGGACCCCCTTTTTCCC
>NW_018238543.1:51780-52722 GCF_001263595.1 Phalaenopsis equestris | reverse complement strand
GAGCTTTCTATACATATAAATCATTAGAAAATTTGCTGGGTAATGAAATTTTGAAATAAGTACAAAACTAAATATTATACAAACACAATATTTTGCTAACACATCCAATACAATATTTCACTAACACATCATAACACTGAATAAAAATAATTACAAATACAATTAAAATGCAAATAAAAATCACATCACATTACAAGTTTACAAAGTTCTAATCAAAGTCTACTACAACTACAAATGCAATTTTTAAACTACAACACTAAACACTTATGCAAACATAAAATAATAATTAAAAATTATCCAATTACAACATAAAAAAATAAATGAAAGTACAAACACACAAACATCTATCTCTATTACAAAATTACAAAAATAAAAGTTACTATCATATATCAAAGTATCAAAGTCCTATACTATATCCTCGTCTCCCTGGTCAGCAGGTGGATTGGGCTGATACTGAGTATAACGGGGGTATTCAAGGAAAGTAACATCAGACTCATTTCTATAGTGTCGGGTCTGAGCTTCGTAGTAAGCTATCTCAAAGTCAGAATGCCTCTATAGCTCATTATCATAATCATGTCTATGTTCTAATCCCTCAATTCTTTCATTTATTTGCTTTATACTCTTTCGCTGCAAGGTTAACTCATTCATTAAATCATTTAGGGTAGGGGAGCTAGAGGAAGGAAGTTATAACTAGTAGAGGGGATATCTCTATTAGAAGAAGTTTCTTGACTCCTACTCCCATATCTCCATTTTTCATTGGATTCATATGTCTTCAAATTAACTTTACTAATGGGTTTCATAGGTTAAACCCATTCTTCATCATCTCCAGCTTCAACTTCAGAAAGTTGGCAAAGTGTATACATGATCCCAGGATGTCCCAAACCTCCACTTGATTCACTCTTTGCCGTGGTCAATATATTCTTATAAATAATTCTCCCCACA
>NW_018238543.1:50679-51700 GCF_001263595.1 Phalaenopsis equestris | reverse complement strand
CTCACACCTCACTATGATGATAGGTAGGTAACAGAGTAGAGGAAATAAAATAATGCCACGCTTTAGATGTGGCATTCAACATGGAAGCAGAAAAATTTACCCTTTATCGTTGCTTTATCTTCTATGACCCTTTCCCATCAGTGAGAAAGATAATGACATCGTTCAGTGGGTCTTCTATTGTACTGAAGGTTTCATAATTACAGCTATAGGAGTCTGGGACTTCATAAAATGAGTTAATGCGGGCGGCACTAAACTCAACAGAAAAACCCCTTACTCGAACGATTTTATCCTCAGAATAGAACGCATTGGCATAAAATTCTTTCACAATATTCACAGCAGCCTTATTAGTGGTATAACAGAAGTTTTCCCACCTCCGTTTCTGTAATAACTCGTTAAAATTCTCCTCCCGGACTCTCAAAAACATGATCTTGTATACATTTCTTCCCTTAAAATAAACTAAATGTCGACTGAGCCTTCGCATTGACGAAGCGAGACTCGTCAAACTCAAGTCGCCTCTTTTTATCGCGGGGCCATGTCAATCTAATCAAAATTGTAAAAAATTCCAAAATACATTTCAAATACTCAATTAATGGCTTCCAAGAGTGACTCTAAGAGTTCAAATCTAAGTTCCATGAATTTCTTCCAAATATTTTCTCTACATTCTCAGTTTTTTTGGATCTTCTCAATGTGGAAAAAATTCAAGGTGAAAATGAAATATTTTTAGGTTGGAGTAAAGCACTTACCGAGAGATGAAAAAATCTCGTGTCTTAATGCTTTGAAATCGCCCCGAATATAAGATCTTCAAGCTCTAGATCAAAATTTTTATTTTTTAAGAGGAAGATGATGATGAATAGTGTCGGTTGACGGGTCAAAATTGCAGCTAAAAGTGTTTTTTCGGGATCTCATTGTCAGTGGGGTCTCCAACGTCGTCAGTGAGTTCTATTGAATTAAATTTCCTAAGTCTTTGGAAAAATCTGTTATCGGCGGCGTTGATGGCTACGGCGGGGGAGGTTATGGAAAA
>NW_018238543.1:40126-50482 GCF_001263595.1 Phalaenopsis equestris | reverse complement strand
TCACAATCCAAGCCACAACACTCTAAACGCTGAAAACAAACATCCTATGATCAATCTCAACTATACTGAGATCTAAAAGCAAATTTAGAAAGTGACCTAAGCACATAAGTTCAAAGCAAATCAAACACTTAGACATATAGGTGGCAAAGTAAATCTACTACTCTTTCGATTCTTTGCTTGTTTCTCCTCTAATATCACCCATATATTGAACAAGAACGAAGAGGTTATAGAAGGGTCGATATGGGATTTATTCAGTAGAGTCCTCTTCTATCAATCTTATCTTCCTCATCAGTCGTATTAAACTTCCTTCAATATGTCCAAAGTGATCAAAATGCTCTTTCATCCTCTAGTCTAGATGATTGAAAAAATCAAAGATACTGTTAATTGCATTCATAACATTTTACACCTCTTTCTCTAATTTCTTAATTTTGTGCAAGATCACTAGTGTCTTATTCAGGAACTAAAGGCTGAAAAGGTGAATTCTGAGATGATTGATCAACAATAATAGTCATATCATTCTCATCTTCATTGGCTGGGAACTTCTTGGTTGGGTCCAAAAGCTTCCAAGGTAGAAGTACTTTTTCCCAATTCTCATAACATACTTGGAACTAACTACAAAGTAAGAAAATTGTTGAAGGATGTCCAAGCCCATAAGTTCAACCATGAATGATTAGGCCCAAAACAGACTTCACAATTCTCGATCCGATATTGATTAACAGTCCCATTTGGATGCAGTAATTCAGAATAGCACTTTTCTTAGTAACTTTATCGATCCTCATCATTGATAATGGTTTTGTAGAAATGAAGAAGTGTCAGTATTTAAAAATGGGGTTTAAAAGAAATGGGGTTTAAAAAAATAGGGTTTAAAAGTGTCACAGAAAAACTAACAAACCCATTTTCTCTCATTTCCCACTCTCCAGCCTCGTTCAAATATTGGTAGATCTCATTCATCAGATTTCTTGTTGGTACAAAGTTGGAATACTGGTAGACAGGAACATTCTCGATTATATATTCTCATTAATCTATACCGGAGTAAAAGTTGTCCATCTACCACGCACATGGATGACTCCCTGGTTGATTTCATGCAAATTAACATAAAACTCCTTCACCACAGGAATGACTACGACAGTTGTAATGTAGTACAACACTTCCCATCATCATCGCACAATCATTTTCTCATTTTTTATCAAAGGATTGTTCAATCCTTAATTCATGAATCGATTCATTGATTAATCTCCTCTTCGTCAGCACTTTTTTGAAGATTTGCTGCGCCTCAGAACTAATGAACTTTCTTCGATTAAACACTCAAAATCTAAGGTTTTCAGTGGAATTAGATGCCATAACTGGAATTAGATGCCATAACGATGAATTTGGTGGAGTTTCAATTCATTTTTGGGGTAATACAAACTTAAGAATTGAATTTGGAAGTTTATAGGGAGTAACTCCCACAAAAAACTGTCATTTCAAACTCCAAAAACCGTCATCCCGCCATTCTTGCCGTCAGCGGTGTTGATGGCGCCATCAGCGACCCTTTAGAATTAATTGCATGGACTCTCAGGAAAAACCCACCATCGGCGGCATCAAGCCTGCCATCGGAACCTAAGGCAAAAATTTCTCAGTTTTGCTCTGGTCCGAATGCGTTCCAACTTTTTCTATGGTTCAAAATTTTATGTTGATTAAAGGGTAAATATGAGTAGTAGAGTTCAATACTACCACAAACTAACAATAATTTTAAATAAAAACACTATAATTGCAATAAAAATAAAGAAAACTATGGGTTGCCTCCCATAAAGTGCTTGGTTTAACGTCATCAGCCCGACCTCTTTAGGTATTACTCAGGTTGACTGACCATTAAAATCTCTATAAAATTTGGTCTTTTACCCTAAAAATATGGCTTTAATCTGTGCCCATTTACTTTAAATCTATTCCCAGTCTTTTGATCTTCAATTTCAATAGCTCCGTAAGTATAAACTTGAGTCACAGTAAAGTGTCCTAAGATTCATTTCTTAATTCTTCCAATTCATTCATTTGTAACAATCTCTTCTCACCAGCATCTTTCAAATTATAATTGAATTCTTTAATCCCCTAATATGCTTTATGCTCTAATTCTACTGGAAAGTGACAAGTCTTTCAAAAAATTAGCAGTCTTTCAGTCATTCTAATAGGAGTTTTATAAGCAGTCCTGTAAGCCCATAATGCGGTATCCAGTCTAGTGGACCGATCTACTCTACTAGAATTCACAGTCTTTTCAAGTATTTATTTAATCTCTCTATTAGAAACTTCAACTAACCCACTAGTTTGACGGTGATAAGAAGTAGAGATTCTATGAATAATATTAAACTTTTCTGTCAATCTCTGAATGTATTTATTTATAAAATGGGATCCTCCGTAAGTGATAATCACTCTCGGAATTCCATATCTAGTCAAAATATTTTTCATTAAAAAACTTGAAACACTTTTAGCATCACAACGAGGTAAGGCTTGTGCTTCAATCCACTTTGAAATGTAGCCTACAACAATTAATATGTATAAGTTCCCAGATGAAGGAATAAATGGTCCCATGAAATCTAATCCCCAAATATCAAAGATCTCATCTTCTAACATGAAATTCAGAGAGGCATTTCATTTCTTCTAGATATATTTCCTACTCGTTGGCAACAAGCACAAGTTTTTATGTATCTGTAAATATCTCTAAAGAGAGTAGGCCAATAGAATCCAGCTTGTAAAATTCTATAAGCAGTTTTATCAATCCCAAAATATCCTCTATTTTCTGATCTTGACAATCATGACATTTCTGAATGATTAGTTCAATTTCTATCAATAACCATAAGATCAAATTCCAGCTTGTAAAATTCTATAAGCAGTTTTATCAATCCCAAAATCTAGATCCTTACATTGTTTATATAAATAAGGCTCATCCCAAAAAATATGCTTTTGCATCATGAATGAATTTTTTTTGTTGTTGCAATGTCAACATAGGTGGCAAAATATCACTTACAATATAATTAACAATATCAGCATACCATGGTATTTTCCACGCATTAATATTATAAAGTTGCTCATCAGGAGAACTGTCTGTAATTTCATTGTCAGTGTTAGATAATTCATGATATTCTAATCTCGACAAATAATCAGCAATTTGTTTATCAGTTCCCTTTCTATCAATAACCATAAGATCAAATTCTTGCATTAAAAGTATCGATCTAATTAACCTTGGTTTGGCATCCTTTTTTTGCATCAGATATTTAATAACAAAGTGATCAGTGTGCACAACACATTTAGTCCGAATTAAGTAAGATCTAAATTTGTCAAAAGCATACACAATAGCCAGTAACTCTTTTTCAGTAACAGTATAGTTAATTTGAGCATCATTAAGAGTTTCACTAGCGTAGTATATTACTTTAAAAATCTTTTCATACCTTTGTCCAAGAACAACTCCAATAGCAAAATCACTAGCATCGCACATTAGTTCAAATGGTTTCTCCCAGTTAGGTGAAACTATAATAAGGCTTGTGATTAGTTTTTCTTTTAATAACACTAAGACATTTAAATAATTTTCAGTAAATTCAAATTTCTTTTCCTTTTCTAAAAGTTGGCATAGAGCTTTAGTAATTTTTAAAAATTATTTAATATAACTCCTATAAAAACCGACATGTCCAAGAAAACTTCTAACACCTCTTACTTTAGTAGGAGGTGTTAATTTAGATATAACTTGAATTTTTGTAGGGTCTGCTTCCATATCATTTTCTGAAATTTTATGCCCTAACACAATTTCTCCTGCAACCATAAATTGACATTTCTCCCAATTTAAAACTAAATTAGTTTTTTCGCATAACTCTAAAACTTTTTTAAGATAATTTAAGCATACTTCAAATGATGTTCTAAATACAGAGAATTCATCCATAAACACTTCTAATCCATCATCAATTAACTTACTAAATACAGACATCATACTTCTATGGAATGTTGCAGGTGCATTACATAATCCGAAAGGCATTCTTCAAAAAAAAGCAAAAGTTCCAAAAGTTCTTGAAAATGTTATCTTTTCTTGATCCTTAGGAGCAATAGGTATTTGATGGTAGTCAGTATATCCATCTATCATCTATAAAACAAAATTATTTGTGCCCAGCAAGTTTATCCACTATTTGGTCTTAAAATGGTAAATGAAATTGATCTTTCCTAGTGGCAGTGTTTATATTACTATAATTAATGCAAATACGCCACCCAGTAACTTGTCTGATAGGCAACCAGTAACTTGTCTATTCATTATTCTCTTTTGCTTCTCATTTTCTTCAACAGTCACTCCTCCTTTCTTCTGAACACAATGAATTGGACTTACCCAAGCTCTATCTGAAATAAGATATATAATTCCAGTGTCCAACCATTTCAAAATTTCCTCTTAACTACTTCTTTCAACATTGGGTTTAATCTCCTTTGTGGATCAAATCTTGGTTTATATTGTTCATCCAATATAATTCTGTGCATATAGATAGACGGTTTGATTCCTTTAATATCAGCTAAGGCTTAACCAAAAGCTTTCTTATATCTTTTTTATGTATCCAAAAGTCTTTGCTCTTGCAAATCATTTAACTCTGAAGATATAATAACAGGTAATGTAGATGAGTTTCTCAGAAACACATACTTAAAGTGGTTAGGCAATATTTTCAATTCAAGTTCAGGTGGTTTTATAATTGACGGAACTAGATTATTCTCAGCATTTCTTGTGATATCCAGCATCTCAAATCTTTCTTGAACATAATTTAATTTTTCATTTTATATTTCTTCTGAAATAACTTCAACTTTGTCTTTAAAATGTTCTTTCTCTTCAAAATGTTGTTTAAAATGCTCATGCAATAGATGTTCACTAATTTCCATGCGAAAACATTCATTATCTCTTTCAACAGCAGGGTATTCCATAGAATTTACAATGTTAAAAGTCACTTCTTGATTGTTAACTCTCATAGTTAATTCCCCCTTTTGAAAATCTATCATAGCTTCTCCAGTAGCTAAAAAAAGTCTCCCCAAAATTAAAGGTATTTCTTTATCTTCCTCCATATCTAAAATAATGAAATCCACATCTAAAATAATGAAATCCACAGGAAAGATAAATTAATCAACTTTTACTAACAAATCTTCTATAACTCCCTTAGGATAAGTAACTGAACGATCCACTAACTGAAGAGTTACAGAAGTAGGTGAGAATTTTCCTAATCCTAATCTTTTAAAAATTGATAAAGGCATAAGATTAATGCTGGCTCCCAAATTACATAAAGCTCTTCCATAAAATTTTTCACCGATAGCACACGGTATAGTGAAACTACCTGGATCTGTTAATTTTTTAGGAAGATTTTTCTTAATAATTACACTACACTCTGAATATTTGCACTACACTCTTCGCTAAGTGCAACAGTCTCATTATCAGTAAACTTCCTTTTCTTGTTCAAAGTATCTTTCATAAATTTCATGTAATTAGGCATTTTCTCTAAAGCTTCTACAAAGGGAATATTTACTGTTAATTTCTTAAGAATTTCTAAAAACTTGGAGAATCTTTTATCCTTTTTTTGTGCTATCAATCTTTGTGAAAACGGTGGTGGAGGTTTCTCCACAGTAATTTTCATTGGTGTAAGTGGATATTCTAAAATTGGGTATTCATGATCATTTTCTTTCTCTGTATCCACTTTCTCTTTTTCAGTTTCTGTTTCTTTCTGCACTCTTGTTTCCAATTCTTTTCCACTTCATAATTGTATCGCTTTTATTTCTTCTTTTCCTTGACTTTAGGATTTGGTTTCAAAGTACTAGGAAAAGTTCCCAATATTTGGATACTAAGAGCAGTAGTGATATGCCCTAATTGGTTTTTAATGTTCTTGATAGCCGTTTCTTGATTTTGTAACTGGTTTCCTTTAATTTGTAATTGATTTCCTTGATTCTGCAATTGTTGACCCATGTTTAGTATCATCTCTTCCATAGATAACTTATTTTTCTTAAATTGAGTGTTACTATTAAATCCTGGAGGATAAGAAGGTCTATAATTAACATTTCCTTGGTTGGATAATATTCCTAATGGGTTCACTGGGTTGTTTGCCCGTTGTTGATTTGTAGAAGAATTTTTATTCCAATTAAAATAAGGATGATTCTTCCAATCTGTGTTATAATAAGTTAAATAAGGAATGTTGGGTCTATTGTTAATCGTATTTAAAGTCTCATATGAAAGTTGAATATCCACAAAGTGCCCAGATGAATTCTCTTCAATCATAGCAGGTGTTGGAGAATAATTCATTCCATAATGATCTAATTTCTTTTATATTGCAGCAATTTGCGAAGCTAACATAGATATTACATCAGAATCGTGGATATTAGCTACTCTTTTAAGATTTACCCTTTCAGAGGGTCATTAAAAATTTTTGGTAGCCATCTCTTCTATTAACGAATAAGCCATATCAAAAGGTTTTGACATTAAAGAACCATCAACCACAGCATCTATAATCGATCGAAGAGATCCCACTAATCCATTATAAAAAGTTTGAATTATAAACCAATCTTGTAATGAATGATGAGGGCACTTCCTAAGAAGATCTTTAAATCTCTCCCAAGCTTCATATACGAGTCTCCATCAATCTGACAAAATGATGTTATGTCATTTGTAAGTTTAGCAGTTTTGGATGGAGGGAAATATTTGGATAGAAATTTCTGTGAAATTTCTCCCAAAGTTCTAATAGATCCAGATGCAAATGAATTTAACCACATCTTAGCCTTATGCCTAAGTGAAAAAGGAAAAATTCTAAGTCTAAAGCACAAAGTTCTAAAAAACTAGCATGGTGTAAATTAGGAACTTCATTTGGTGTACCTCTGAATTGATTGTTTTGTACCATTTGGATAATAGCAGGTTTAAGCCCAAATGACTTAGCAGCTACATCAGGATTTTGGATAGATAAGTGAATTTCATCTGCTGTAGGATTCACATAATCTTGTAGAGGTCTAGGTTGATGTTCATTTTCTATTCCTTGATTGTTCAAGTTATTTTCCATTGTGTCAGGATTTCTAGGTTCTTTTCTTAATTTTCTAATTCTTTTAATAGTGCATTCTAATTCCGAATCGTAGGGTATAAGAATTTCAGGTCCAAATATGCGCATACAATTGAAATCAGTACACAGAAAAAGTATTTAACTAGATATGAAAATAAGTTGCAATTTAAGTAAAAGTTTTCTAATAGTCCTAATTTGTCCGTTACTCTAATGATGATTTTTTTACTCCCCGACAACCGGCGCCAAAAACTTGACAGCGACTTTATACATGCTTCGACTTTATGTATGCTTAAAAATACAAGAATTTGATACTTTTGCTAGAAGATTTTAGTCCCCGGCAACGATGCCAAAAACTTTACAACGGTTATATATTTGATAAAAATGTGTATAAAATATTCAATAACTGCAAAGTGAGACTTATCAACGTAAGTATACGTATCGCTCAAGTAATACAGGACTCTAATTGCATCCTGGATATCGATCCCACAGGGAGTAATACTAGAGGCTACGAACTAGGATTTAGAAAATCAATACTTAATCACAACAATACAGTTTAAATCGCTTATTTGTCACTAATAGGCAATTGAAATAAATATGTAATTTTAATAAACTCTTAATTAACTAATTCTACTAATAAAATATCTAATATTATTCAATATATAAGAAAGCATCCTTCTCCTTGACAAGAAATTAAAGTGAATAGATAAAGTGAATTAGTTCAAATTGTATTGTGTCAAATAAGAGCATACCTATTCTTTACTCTTTGGTCCAGACATAAATAACATTGAATAATCCTATGCTTGGTTACTGAATCGGCGGCTAGGCTGGGAGGATACCGACTCTCACTTTGAAACTCCCCGTTCCCCTCGCGTGAGGGCTAACATCTACAGTTCATCACCTAAACGATACGATTGAATTGAGGATTTTAGTCTGTCACTATAAAATCTCCAATTCTATGCCCGATAATTTTATTTCCCTATTTATTTGTATTCAACTTTCAAGGACTTTGACATCCCTAAATCTTGGATGTAATCTTAACTTTAGTTGTAAAACTCAAAATATTTTAACAAATCAATTGGCCATATTGAAAGTAAATTAAGATCGAAGTGAAAAGATCATCACAACTTCTTTAACATTTTCATGGCTCAACCAATTCAAATCACCATTTCACAAAATCTCAAGACAAGGAGAAACACAGAGAAAACTACTCAGATCTCATGGAGAAGATACAACAAAACTTAGAACTTATATATGAAAGCAAAGTCATACAAACTTCAATAAGTAAATACCACTTATCTCTAATTCCTCCACAAGCAAACTCTTTGAAGTTCCTCTTAATCTCTTCCTTTCTTTACATTACATAGAATTCTTCTTCGAAATGGAAAGGAGGAAGAAATCTCTCACTTTCCCTCCACTGTTACAATCTCTCGAAGAATTCCTCACAGTACTAACCCTAAATTAAACTCTCTACACTCTACAAACAACAAAAACTCAGTAGACACCACCACGGGGCTCCGCTTTTTTAGCCCAATGATTTTCTTAAAGTTGTAGAAGAGTTTTCCAAGAGTTGTCGAAGCGTCCCTTAAAAAATCATCCACATTCAATGCACCTATTAAGAGAAACATCATTCGAGAAACCAGTCGATCTCACCGTCGGCGGCCGCGAGGGCACCGTCGGCGGCCTTCTAGAATATTTAATTCTAAACTCTTGAAAAAAACCCGTCGTCGGCGCCCTTGTTCAAATCTTTATATTTTGGTCATTTTCGCTCTAAATTCTCTCCTTTTTGCATCTTTTTGCTCCAATGACCATAATTCAACATAACTACAATAAAACATCAAAAAAACCCTTCTTTAAAGTGCAATATCATTAATATTAGTATAAAATATGTATGAGAATCTTAACATATTTTTCTTTGGTCAAAATCTACTAAACTTAACTATTATTTGTCCTAAAGTAATTTTAGTACTACATAAAAGTTATGATCTATTGTAGTAAAGTTTAGTTCAGAAA
The DNA here is from genome assembly GCF_001263595.1 of Phalaenopsis equestris. Taxonomy (NCBI): domain Eukaryota; kingdom Viridiplantae; phylum Streptophyta; class Magnoliopsida; order Asparagales; family Orchidaceae; genus Phalaenopsis; species Phalaenopsis equestris. Next base: position 41,450 of record NW_018238543.1, on the reverse strand, counting down.
TATTATAAGCTTGATTTAAGTAAATACCATAGTGAGATTTTCAGAAAAAATTCAAGTAATTAAATTAACTCTAGAGGTACAAGTCTATCTAGTCATCAAGTTTAAGAGTTCTAATTTTCTATTCATTTCAAGAATGACTATATGTTGTAATATCAAGTCACTTAGAATATTCAAATGATAATAACTTCATGAGAACCCTACTAGTAAAAGATGATAATCCATAAATATAAGTTCAGGAATGTATTTAGGTTCTCTTTTTATGTACGTCCATGTGAAGCCAATTTTTAATTAGGCATCTCCTCAAGCATCTCCTCACTTATGTATTTCTTTTCCTTTTTTTTTTTTTTTTTTTTTGGATTGCTTTCAATCCTATATATATATATATATAAACAAGGGGACCCCCTTTCTCCATACATTTTCATTTTGGTTATGGATTACTTATCTAGGCTTCTTAACCATTATTTTTTTGAAAGGGAATATCTCAGATTTTCTAATAAAGCAAATTTTTCCATAAGTCATCTAAGTTATGCTGATGACTTCATACTATTTTCTAAGGCCTCAAAACCAGCAGTGAAGAAGGTGGTTAATCTGCTGAACTTGTTCCAACGTATCTCTGGTCTCTCTCTAAAATAAAAGAAATGTCAACTTATATTTAGCAATAAACTACATCCTGCTACCAAAAACTGGATTAAAGACTTCACTGGTTTTAACTCTACTATCAGCCCCTTGGTTAAAGGAAGAAGAAAACTTAATTTGATGAGGTTGTTTCTAAAATTTCCAAGCAAATCTCTTGTTTGACTAATTCCCTTTTGTCACAGGGGGAAGGTCAACCTTAATTAAAAGTATCCTGGCTTCTTTCCCTATGTATATTTTGCAAATGCTGAAAATGTAAAGAGGTATACAGAAAAACTCTATATGTGATGTTGAATAAATTCTTATGGGAAGGCAATCATAAACAAGCTCACAGGTTTAGTTGGGAGAAGCTTTGTCTGCCTCTAGTTGCAGGGGGGCTTGGCATGATGTCCTTCCAACAGCTTCATGAAATCTTCTATTGTAAACTCTGGATTAAATTTAGAGAACAGAAATCTTTGTGGGCTAACTATATGAAGTTAAAATATTGCAAACACTCCCATCCATCAATTACCTGAAGAAAATCTAAGGATTCTAAAATTTGGACTGAGCTCCTACATATTAGGTGTGTGGCTGAAGACCTTTTTATCTGGGATGGGAGAGAAGGAAAAGTTGATTTTTGGTTAGATAATTGGCTTTTGGAGGGTAAATTGGAACCATCAACCTCTCTGGACTCAGCTATCAACACCCCTAT
>NW_018238543.1:36676-40026 GCF_001263595.1 Phalaenopsis equestris | reverse complement strand
CTCCACTGAAACCAGATAGAATTGTGACTAAAAATCCTCCTCATACCTCTTTTAAATTTGTTGCATACTCCCAATTAAACAATTGGCACCATAAGGATTGGGGTAATCCCATGTGGGTGAAATACCTCAGCCCCTCTATGTCCTTCTTCACCTGGAGATGTTTTCATAATATTATTCCCACTGATGATATACTCAAACTCAAGGGTCTAAAAGGACCTTCAAGATGTACTTTCTGTTGCAAACAAGAGGAATCCTTAAATCATGTGTTTTTCTCTTATCCTATTGCTCAAGGGGTTTGGACACGGGTAGCTGCTAATCTTAGTTTCCCTTCCCATTTACTGAATTTTAGAAACTTCCTTGACTGCTGGAAAGTTTGGAAAGGGAACCATTCTAAAATGATCCCCTTTATTACTACATGGTTCATTTGGATGGCAAGGAATATCAGTAAATATGAGGGGAAAATCCAAAGTGCTACACAAATTACTATCAACTGCTTGGCATATACTCTTAAGATAATCAATCTCATGGGGTATAAGATTAAAATTCCTGGGTGCTCCTAAATCCTCAATACCCAAGTTTCTACTGCCAGACCAAAATTTTAGCTATTCCATTGGAGGAAACCTTCTTATCCTTGGATCAAAATCAACACTGATGGGAGTTATAGAAGACATACTGCTGGAATGGGAGGGATTTTCAAAAATAATGCTAAGGATTGCCTACTGTGTTTCCAATCTCCCACTTTTTCTCTAAATGCTTTGCAGGCTGAAGCCTTAGTTGTGGTATGGGCACTTCAAACAGCTGTTGTTATGGGATGGAACCTACTAATTGTGGAAATGGACTCATTATGGCTATTCTAGCTTTTAAAAGATAACATCTCCTCACCTTGGTTTCTTCTACATGTTGTTAAGCAAATCACTCACATAAAGTTGACTCATAACCTTCAGATTATCTGGAAGCATATTTTCAGGGAAGGTAACAAATGTGCTAATTGGCTTGCACATCAAGGTGATTTGTCTATGTTGCCAAAAGTATATACTACCCTCCTGTGGAGCTGGCTTGGTTGGTTAGGGCACATCTCTCTGATCTGCCTTATATTAGAAAGGGGATGTCCATTGATGTTTATTCTAACCATCCTATCTAGGGAGGGCTTTTGTTTCCTAAGTCCTTACTATTTTGTTATGTTTCATTTCCTTCTTCTTTTCAAATATATATATATATATATATGGCAGCAGCAGCTTTATAAAGAAAATATATATATATATATATATGTATATATGTATATGTATATATGTATATATATATATATATTATATAATGAGTTTTCTCTTTTAAAATATTTAAAGCTCACACTTCTAGTGAATTAAGATGTACTTTCAATTCCAAATTGTCACTAGGTTACAAATGCAAGTATACATATCACTTAAGTAATAGATGACTTTAATAGAGTCCTAAGTATTGATCCGATAGAGACGTGAAAATTCTTATGTTAATAACGCAAAGACACAATATTCAAACTATAGAAAAATTAAGTAAAAAAGTTGGTCAATTTTCTTAGTGCCATTAAAGATACTATGTTTAATAAATTAATCTCTAAACATCAAAGTTAAGTTTACTAAAACTAAACTAAATTTGGTGATGAAGAGTTCATATTTAAGAAAGTATCATTCCACTTAAAATGAGGTTATAATTAGTGAATTATCAAATTGTAGGAAATTGTATTGTCCTAAATAGGAACAATTATATTTTTTATCCTTTTTACAAGCGACAAAGGACATTGGTTTATTCAATGTTTTGTCCCTAAAGCCTTGTTTAGGCTGGGAAGATAATGTCTCTCACTACAATGTTCTCACACTCCCCTCACCTGAGGACTAACATCTTGCTTTAGCTTCAAAAAGCCTGAACCAAATTGAGGATTTTAGTCTGTCACCCTAAAATCTCCAATTCTTCGCCCATCAATGCGTATTTCCTTATTTAGTTGCACTCATCCCCGTGGACTACATTCTCATATATGAAATCAATTCTGATTCTTACTTTTTTGTATGAAGCATAGCCCTCTTAGATTGTATGTTTCACAACTAATTTTAGTAATTCAATTGGCCAAATTGAAATGTAAATGAAATTCAATGTTTGAATCAACACAAGTATGAAATTGAAATATTACACAACAAACTTGATTCTTCACATGACTATATCTCTGTGGAGGGAGAAGGCCAAAGAAATCTACTTAGAATTCATGAGGAAGATACAAAAAAACATGGGTTTTAGATATAAAAACAAGTTTACAAAATATCAAAAAGTAAACTAAAACAACTTATCTTGATCTTCTCCATAATTTAAATCCCTCAAAGTTCCTTTAAGTCACTTTCTTTGATTAAAATAACACCCATATCTTTCTTAGAAATGTATTGAAGAAGAAATCTCTCACTTTTTATCTTCCCTTACAACTCTGGGAGAAGGTCTTCTCTCACACTCTCCAAAATTCCAAACTCTCAGACACACTTAACTCACATGCCCACCCCCCTTTTCTGCCCAAAAAATACTCTTTTTTAATGTAGGGATGAATTTCCCAAGAGTCTCCTTTGGCACTGTTGACCTAACTTTTGGTTGAGGTCTAGAAATTTCTTTAGTAGCCTAGGTTTAGCCATAGGACTTTCCTACTAACTAGTCTTAGAAAACTAGAAAAGGTACCCTCACCATTAGAAACTCAAAACTCTTCTCTTTACTCAACTTGAAGTTCCACATATTGGTCCTAACCTCTAGCACTTAGTAGGTAAGATCATTATGAGGGAACTCAAGGAGAGTTCCTATATACTTGGCTACTTGACCTTAGGATTGACCCTCGGTGTTGGTTTGGAGCTAAGGTATACAATACCTTCACAATTCCCTGGCTAAGTCCAATAACTAAGAACCCAAAATGGGGATCTCAGTGATCCATAGTGAGAGTTCCTATAGGGCTACTTGACCTTAGGATTGACCCTGGGTGTTGGTTTGGAGCTAAGGTATACAATACCCTCACCATACCCTCACAATACCCTGGCTAAATGACCAAATCACATCAATTGGACTTATAACCACGCCAATTGGCCCAAAGAAATATTGTATTTTCTTCATAGCAAAATTTTACATCAAATCTGACCATAAATTTGCATTGGTAAAACCTTTTGATCATCCAATTTGGTTTAAATCCAAAACCCCAAATTAGCCCCATTATTGGCTAACACCCCAAATCTCAACAATTGAATGCCCTAAACCTCAAATTAGCATCCAATTTTTGTTGAAAATCCTTTGTGAGGTCATTTGTGACCAAACACAACAATCAATTTGAGCTTAGCCCAAAGCTAGCTCAAGTT
>NW_018238543.1:35422-35904 GCF_001263595.1 Phalaenopsis equestris | reverse complement strand
GTGAGCCCCCACATGGCCAATACCCAAATTCATGCCAAGAAGCCACCTCAGCCCAAATTGAGTTGAGAGCTCCTCTGCTTAACACCTAAGTAGTGGGGCTAACCCCTCAATTGGCCAGCCAAGCTTCCCCTTGGCCAATTTCGTTAAAATGCCCCCCACGACCATGAATAGGGTGGTAAAAAAAAATTTTCACCAAGGCCTCCCAAACTCCTCAGAGAGCTTCTCTAAGAGTCCCTTAGCACATTACAATCCATTTCTCTCTCCCAAATCCACCACAGAAATCCAATTTTGAGTTTGAATTCCTGCCCAAAACCAGGACAAACTTCAATCCAAAGCTACACAGCACCAAAATTCAAAAAAATTGGTTCTACACCTTCACAACATTGAAGGAAACCAAACCCCATCAATTCTCCCTCTGAAATAGTCTCTACCATAGCTCTCAACCAACACCCAAAATCGGCTGGGGGCGGAATAAAAAAAAA
>NW_018238543.1:25468-31465 GCF_001263595.1 Phalaenopsis equestris | reverse complement strand
CCCCTTCACACTTCTTAGTCCAATATCTTTGAAATGTCCTTACCATTTTAACTCCTTGAAGGTAATTTTTCTTGACTTTTATCGAGAGTATTCTTAGGTAACTTCAGTTATCTATAATGTAATTAACTATAGGGGCTTGCCTTTATAGGATGCTTTTCCCGAACCCAGCATAATATAAACCATATTTAATTCCTTATATTAAATAGGGGAACTTGTCGGCCAATACATTGGTTTCACAGACCAAAACGAATTAATTTTCTTTAGTTTATTTGATCGAGGCTCACCCTCAACTCTTGTGTTCATCCTTTGGGATAGATACAAGATTTGAGGTAAAGCACTCTTTCGTCTAAACTATGAAAACTATAGGGTCAGTTTGACTTCATCTTTTTCAAAACTGAAATTTTTTAAAAACGTCCTTCCGAAGCGGGCAACGGGATTTCAATTCCGATGACCGACAACTTCTTACGGGCAAACCCCACACCAAAAATAGTGCCGACGGACACCAATTCAAAGTTTATCCAAATTTAATGCATTCAGGAAAATAACCATTTCAGGTGCCAAGGCACTGAATTTTGGTGCCTAAGCACCGTCTTCTCTGAATTGTGGCGTGTAGAAGCTAGTTTTGGTACTTAAGCGCAAGTTCAATCTTTGAAAACACTACCTTTTAACTCCAAATTTTGTCATTTTTGCTTCATTTAACCTCCAAATGCCTATACTTAGCATTCCCGCAATAAAACATGAAAATACCTTTGTTTAAAGTGCAATATCATCAAATATAATCCTTAAATATATATATATATATCATCACGTGGAGGGTGGCGGCTGAGGCTCCGCTAGGGTTTACGAACTGATGGCTAATTCTTGGTGGCACCGTTCTACTTGGTGGTGGTGTTGGGGCTGTTACCTAAAGGTGTTTCACTTTTTTGGTTGGAGGAGGTAAGTAGGAGGTTCTTTATCTCTGGTAGTTCTGAATTTATTGCCTCAAAGCTAGTGGGTTACTGTTCCATTGGTTTTGGAGTTGGTGGTTTGCCACTCTGCTGTCTTTTACACATGAGGTGTTAATCTATACTTCCTGTCTCTTTCCCAGGTCTTGGTACCTGGTTTTTGCGCTTTACTTTGGTTGGCAATATGGATGTGTACCCCAATAATGTTGAAGTAAATGGCCAATGGACCCAGCCCACTTTTGCTGGTGTTGTTAGAAAAAGATAGAAAATTCCCAAATCTTTTGAGCATTTAATATTACCTCAAGCCCATCATGATGCTGCAGCTGGTAAAGGGACTTATCTATTTGTGAATCCTCTTGGAGTAAAGGAAGGAGGACCTGTTGTCCTTTTTATTCCCAGGGAGATTCAGTCCCTTAGTGACAATATTAAATTTACTTTAATTGGTAAATTTCAATTTGGACACCCAACAATCGACTATGTTAGAAAATTCTTAAAAGAAATAAATCTCACTGGTGCTTGGAAGCTTGGATTGATGGATGGAAGACATCTTCTAATTAAACTATCTAATGAAGAAGACTATGCAAGAATTTTTGCAAAACAATCTCTAATAGCTGGAACTCTTTTGAAATTGATGAAGTGGACTAATGGTTTTGATCCCAATAAGGAGCCCCCAATTGTTCCCATATGGTTCAAATTGCCCAATCTCCCTATACAGTATTGCCACTAGAATGTGTTGTTTAATGTTGATAGTACTCTTGGTTTTCCGTTGATGGTGGATGCTCCAACTTATAACTTGGCTAGGCTAGCTGAGGCTAGCAGCGTTTTAGTAGAAAGAGACATAACCCTACCTGATGTGAAGAAACTTTGGATTGGCACTCAAGATGAAGGATTTTGGCAAAGCATTGTGGTGGAACAAGGACCTCTTTATTGCCCTCACTGTAGAATGTTTGGGCACACTTTGGAGAAGTGTTACAGGCTTCATCCACCTTCCAAGAAGGATGCTAGCCCCCCAAATGGTGCTACAACTCAAGGAGGGACTAGTTCTATACTTTAGAATGAGCTCAGGAGGAATGTAGGAGAAACAAGTATCCCTATAACTACAAGTATAGAAAGGGAGGTCCAACCCAATATGCTAAATAATTCCTTGGGTGAAGGGAATGATCAAGGTACCAAGCCCATTCCTACTTCCATTGATAACCTCATGTTGCGGGAGAGATAGATGGGGGTTGACTGTACTGAAGACAGACATCTGGATATCAACCCTCATAAGTTTGATATTCCTACTATTAATCTTTTAATAGATGTGCTAACTGAGGAATGACAAGTCCAGAAAAGTAGTAAAAATAAGAAAAGAAAAATGGAACAAAAGAAAATTTAGGAAGCCCAATCTCTTGATAAACCTTCCATCAATTAGCATCTAGATCTATACCCCAGAACTAGAGGAAAAGGGAGAACCTTTTCACAATGATTAATTTTTTTTGTTGGAATATTAGGGGTGTAGCCCACCCCTCTTCTCTTAAAAGATTGATGAATCTTGTTTGAACTAATAAAATTTGGTGTTTTTTCTATTTTGGAACCTATGGTGACAAATCACTCTCAAAATATCTTGAGAAAATTTACTAAATATACCCATTTTGCTAATTCTAATAATAAAATTTAGCTTTTTACAAGATCTAAATTATAGTGGTTTGTACAGTAGAATCATCCTCAGTTCATTCATATTCAATTTTTTATTGGTGCTCATTTGGGCTATGGAACTTTTATCTATGCTAGCTACATTGCTAGGCATCAAAGTACTCTCTGGCTTGATTTAATTCATATTTGTCAATCAATTAATTCCTTCTGGATTTTGGGTGGGATATTAATTGTGTCACATCTTCTGCTGAGAGAAGAGGTGGAAGACCTCCTTTACAGTCACCCATGAATAGATTCAATGATTTCTTGTTTGATGGAGCTTTATATGATTTGGGGTTTCAAGGTCCAAATTTCACTTTGAGAAGGGGCTCTTTATGGGAAAGACTTGATAGAATGTTGGTGAATTCTAAATGGCTTCAGACTTTCCCTTTTACCATAATTACTCCTCTAGCAATGGTTGGGTATGACCATAAGCCCCTCCTTTGTTCTATCCAGAATACTGCTAAAATTATGGGCTCTCCTTTCAGGTTTTAGAATATGTGGACTCTCCACCTTGATTTCCTCATTGAAATTAAAAAGGTGTGGAATTCTATTGGTGATGAAAACCCATGGGTGAATTTGTGGCATCTTCAAAAGAAAGTGGCTTCTCATTTAAAGAGGTGGAATTGGACTAAATTTGGAAATGTTCATGAAAATTTAACTGCTGCTTAAGAAAAGGTTCTCAATATGGAAGCTGGTTTTTAGAGGGGTTTAAATTCTGAAAGTGATTTACACAAAAGTAGTAAGGAACACCTTTCTCAAATTAAGTACACTGAAGCCTTTTTGAAACAAAAGACTGTTATAACCAAATTCATTGAGGGTGACAGAAATTCCAACTTTTACCATGCCTGCTTTAACTTCAGGAGAAAATGTAATATGATACTTGCAATTACTAACTTTGATAGGAAAAACTTATCTGATGCAGTCAAATACTTCTAGAACCTATTTAATTATCACCCCCATTCCAGGTCCCATATTGATGTTAATCTTTTTTCTGACTATCAAAGGTATGTGCACAGGTTAGAGCTGACACAAATCCCCTTAGAGATTAAAATTAAGGCTGCTCTTGATTTTATTGTTGGGCATAAAACAGCTGGGTCAGATGGTTTTACTGTCATTTTCTATTAAGTTTCTTGGCCTGTCATCAGTGCTGAGTTTATTGTTGTTGTTCAGAATTTTTTTAAAGGTGTTGATCCCCGGAGATATTTTACTTCTTCCACAATTACTTTGATTCCCAAGAATCAAATCATAAAATATTCGGGAGATTTCAGACCCATTATCTTAACCGATGTTCTTTCCAAAGTAATTAGCAAGATTATTATCTCCAGGCTATAGCCCCACCTCCAAAATCTCATCAGTACTAATCAGGTAGCATTTGTTAAGGGCAGAACCATTCATGATAACATTCTGTTGGCTCAAAAGCTTCTTTTAGACTTGGACAAGAAGTGTAGAGGAGGTTATGCTATCTTCCAATTGGACATAAAAATGGCTTATGACACCATTATTTGAGATTTCGTATTGGAAACTCTTTCTGCAAGGGGTTTTCTGAGGAGTTCATTATCCTAATCAGAAGATGGCCCTACTGTAATAATCATTATATTCTTATTAATGGAAAATGGTATGGTTTCTTCTTCTAGGGGAATCAAACAAGGGGACCCCTTGTCCCCTACAATTTTTATACTGGCCATGGATTACTTATTCATATTCCGAAATAAGATGTTTGTTACCTCTTCTCATTGGGCCCACCAGCATAAATCCAATATATGTATCAGGCTCCTCTCATATGAAGATGATGTTCTTATCTTCTTTAATTCTACCAAAACTGCTATCAAGACTTTATATAAGGGAATCAAACAGTTTCAGATGCTTCAGGTATGGAATTACATAAACAAAAGTGTCAAATTTTTGTTAGCACTAATATTACTCAACATATCAAAAGTTAGATTTCTTAGTATATTGGGTTTAGCATATCCTCTTTATCAATCACGTACCTTGGTGTTCAGCTACTTAAGGTCAGAACAAAGCAAACATAATTCAATGATGTGATTGATCGATAAAAGCTCAACTACGTTGCTGGAAAAATTCTTTTCTTTCAAAAGGGGGGAGAATCTCACTCTTAAAAAGTTTTCTGACTGTTATCCCTTCTTATGCCCTTCAAATGTTCACCATGAAGAAAGGTACTCAAGTTCTGTTGGGAAGAATTTTAATAAGTTTTTATGGGTTGGACAGAGGAAACAGTTTCATTGGCTTTCCTGGCCGAAACTTTATAAACCTCTCCTTGTTGGAGGTTTGGTTGGCTTTCCTGGCAGAAACTTTATACACCTCTCTTATATAACTTCATTGGTGGACAAATTCTTTTCTTCAAAAATTAAGTGCATGATCTGACATTGATTTAATGTAATATATCTTAAATGTCAAAATGCAATGTTTAAATTTTTGAAAATATGAGGCCAAATCGATCCCATATAAGAAATAGTTTAAATAAGTGAGCACAACACCATAAGTGATACATCTATCCCAAGGAATAGACATATTACTTACTTGTATCACTGAATTAAATAAACTAAGGAGTTTATGACATCCATGTTAGTCTGCAAAATCACCCTTTATGTTGACTAATAAATTCCTCTATCTAATATAAATAATTAGACTATATTTATTTTTTGCTGGGTTATTAAAGTTTCCTATAATAGCAAGCCTTTAAAATTAATTACATCTTAAATGACTGAGATCACCTAAGAAAACTCTCGAATTAGATCAGAAATTATTGTCTTAAAAAATTTCAAAGGATAAGACTTCTTAAAGATCAAACCAAGGAGTGTCAAATGGGAAATGCTAAAATTTAAAACAATATTATGGAATCAAAATAGAGAAAACTAGGGGTTATCAAAGATCCTGAGTAGAACCTCAATGACTTCCCAAGTTATCCTATGATTTGGGCTCAATTTTGAGAAGAAAATTATCAAGTGTTTCATCCTCCTAATTGTTATTATTTAGGGCTTATATTTGTATAGCACAATGATAAAAATATCCTTGCAGATAGGAGGATTTACTTTGTAATGATTGACAACCTTAGAATTTTAAAAGGAGTTATAGCTTAAATTGCACAGGATGATTGTGCAAAAGCCTAAACATAAAGAGAGGATTTATGTTACAATAGGAAAACTGCCACAAAAACCTATGGCTTATTGCTTAGGTATAAAGAAGGGATTGTTGTTGTAGATCCATCTACCATTCTGCCCATGCTGCTAGTTCCAAGCTCCTCGGTGAAGCAGCAGTCTTAAAGTCTAAGGTTCAAGGGTTTAAAAGACAAGTATATTCAGTCAATTTAAGGCGGGGGGGGGGGGGGGGGAAAAATGTTTTTAAGAAGAATAGCGCA
>NW_018238543.1:12637-25458 GCF_001263595.1 Phalaenopsis equestris | reverse complement strand
AATTTTATTATGGGCATATTAAAGTTGATTAGAGAAATGCCAGTCAGGATCTCACAGTTCCATCATCCCGGTACCACTTATGAATTTACTTATCTTCAATGAGTTGTTAAGCTCATTTAAACTAGGGAGATTTTGTTAGAAGCAATGGGTTACCTCATCCGAGGGACTCCCTTAAATTTAAAAGGATGTGTAATGAAATCATTATTTTTTGTTTAGTTTTAAAAATGTTGTTTAATTTTTAAAAATAATATGTTTAATTTTAAAAATGTTGTTTAATTTTTAAAAATAATTTTGTAATTTTAAATTATATATTAGGTTTTGTAAGTAAAACAAGTACATGTATGAAATACAATAAAGTAAAAGGAAAGAAAATTGCATTGCTATGTTGACCTCACCTTTGGTTGAGGTCTAGTTTCCTTCTTAGTAGCCTAAGGTGTAGCAGTAGGACTTTCTTGTTAACTATTCCTAAAGGACTAGAAAAGGAACTCTCACCATCCAAAATTTAAAACACTTCTTTGCTCAACTTAAACTTCCACATATTTGTCCTTATCTCTAGCACTTAGTAGGTGGGATCAATATCGTGAAGCTCAAGGGGCATCCCCATAAGACTGCTTGGGCTTAGGGTTGATGAGTGTTGGTTAGAAGCTATTTCACTCACTTACATTTCCTTTCACTCACAATCACTCACAACCCTAAGCCAAAACTTGTTGGCTTTGATCCGTTGATCTTTATGGAGACTCATGTAGATGGTCCTTTAGACCCACTAGCCCTACACCTTACTCTAGCCCAGACCAGTACATGAAGGACCCAAACTAGAGGATTTCATTGGTCCATGGCTCAAATAGGGTGGTTGGCACCTCACTTTCACCAAAATACCAAACTTAACTTTCGCCCCAAATCAACCCAATTTACCAAAACACCCCAAATCCCAAATTTAACCAAAATTCTCAATTTCATCCCAAATACCTAAATTTTGTTCAAAAATTATCTCAAACCATTTGAAACATCCCAAAATTTTCTCAAGATTGCAAAAATTACCAAAATACCACAAAATTTGCCAAAATTAACAAAATACCCTCAAATTTGCCAAAATAACAAAAATACCCTTAGTGTCTCAAACTTTTCTAAAACCCTCAAAATTATTTCAAATATCCCCAAAACCAATTTGGACCCTTCAATTGAACCCAATTTGATCAATTTGACCATTTTTGACAACAAGCCCCAAATTGCCCTTAAAGGCTCAATTTCCCCAATTCACCCAAAATGTCCATAAATTTAACTCCAATTCCCACAAAATTCAATTCTAAATTCAATTTAATCATGATAAAACTCAATTCAAACCAAATTCAAGTCCAAATGACCCACATTTTTTCTAATTTTAGCCCAAATCAAAAAGCCCCAATTTGGCCTAAAACCAAAATCCCACTCAATTGAACCACCAAATCCTTCATTGCCCTAATTATGCATCATAAACTATTTGAAAAATCTCTACAAACCAAACTAAACACTCAATTGACCTTGTTCAAAATTCAATTTCACTCAATTTCAACCCAAATCTAAACTTACAAATTTGCCCCAATTTAGCCATGTGCCCAAATTCCACCAAATTGAATTCCCTTACCCAAAAAAATGGCACCTACTTAATGTAGAAAACTCTTCATGGCATTCCCATAGACCAATTTGAACTATCAATTTGGACTTATCCCAACTCTAGGCCAACTTAAACCGAAGTCTAACCCAACTTCCCCAAATTGACCAAATGCCCAAATTCCTTCAAATTGACCCAACCAATCGACTCAAAGTCACTCCAAATATTTTCTAAACCCCTCATCACAATCGTCCACACCAAATTGATCAATCAATTGGGCTAAATATCATGGCTAGCACAACCCAAACCCAACTTCAAGACAATTCAACCCAAATCAAACCCATGCACCAAAATTGACTATCACATGCCTAATTGACCAAATTAATGACACCAAAACCACCAAATGAATCCTAGTGACCAAGCTAGAACCACCTAGCCCACCCTAAATAAGCTGTGGACCAATGGTCCCTTAGTTTAAGGGATTTTACCCATTTTTTGCCTAAACTTTAAATATCTTCTCCTTCATTCTACACCATTCAGGGTTAACCATCATTAACCACCCCCTGTCCTCCCTGAGCCAAGAAGTGACAGAACCCTAGCCAGCCACCATGTCAGCCGTCAGAAACAACCAGCCTAAGGGAGCCCCAAATGGAAAAAAACTTAAAATTTAACTTCCCTGACTTGGCTCACTCCCATTACCCACTGAGCCTTTCTGCCCTCCACCTTATCATGCTTTAGCAACCAACGGAGCCTTTCTTCCCTCCACCTTATCATGATTTAGAAACCAATTCCCAGCCCTGAGCTCCACCAAGAAGCCATGGCTATAAATGGATCTCTCCATGGGGAAAAGAGAGAATGCTTAAAGCCTCAGGGAAACTCTGCCAAAATCTTACCAGAGCTTTTTCAAACCTTCCTAAGTGTAATCCCCCTACTTTCACCCACCCATAGACAATATACAGAGCCAATTTATTCGCTGAAATTTGTTCTAAAACTAGGACAGATTTCTCCACAGCTCCATAGTGAACCAAACTTCAATTATTTGTGCACACACCATCCCATGAGTAAGAGAAGTTTATTCCCCACTAAATCCCCATTACAAAGAGCCTCTAACATAGGTCGAGACCAACACCTGAAATCCACTTTGATCGAAGTCATATCTAAATAATTCACCAAGGCCTAGGACTTTGTCTGGAGGTTCATTAGATCCAATCAAAGCTGCCACAACCATCTGATTGAGGTCTACCTTCTGAGACAAAGGCATTGAACCTCAACCATAATTTTTCTAAGTTAAAAATAAAATTTTAAAAGCATAAATATGAATTTTCTTTTCCATTAAAATAATTATAATAAATAAATTAAAAATCATTAAAATATAAAATTTATTTCTTTGAGAACTTAGAGAGGGTTAATAAAAATATAAAGATAATTTTGGTAATAAAAACATTATTTTACATTTAATTGAATTATAAAAATTGAGTCATAATTACATAATAATGGTAGGAATTTAATTCAAAAAAAATCATAGGATTTTTTCCATGTGTTTCTCTGACCTAATGGGACCTTTAATAATTTTATCATGATTAAAAACTTTATTTTGGATATTTAAGTAAAATTAACATTAAAAATAGTACCTTTTAAATTTAAATGATAATTTAAATTAAATTAAATTTTGAAAATTTTCTCCTCTGATGTCTTAATTGACCCATGAATGAGCCATTCTAAATTCTCAAAGACATTTAAATTTTTATGTGAAGAGCCCAAAAGGACAAAGAGTAACTTTAGAATTTGGTTCCTTAATCTAAATTTAGGATTAATTAAACCGAAAATAGGTATTTTTTATCCTAATGAACATTTTTGGATGATTGAAATACAATGGGATAAAAGGTAAGAACTTATTTGCCACCTTTTCCATCATAAGAACAAAGTTGTAATTTCCTAATTATGATGACTTGGAAGTCAATCAAAATTAAATGATTCTCAAGTGATGGGATTGAGTTTTAATGATAATATTCCATTAATTTTAAGCCCATGATTGATGACAATGTGATCTTTCAATAAGAATGCATGTCATTTAAATCAAAATTTAGTTAATTACCATTTCACCTATTGTGATTGTTCAGGGCTTGGAAGTGACCCAGGCTTGACATTCAAACTCATTTAATTGTATTTAGAAGATAACATGATTAATGATTAACACATTTTTAAACTATAATCCATATTTTAACTATGGAAATCAAAGCCTTTACTTACTTAAATTTGCATTCGGGGCGCCCACCCACATAACTCTTAAATGAAATATCAATTGATTAATTGAGTGTCCTAGTCTTGGGTAAAATAAAACATCAAGTTTCTTTGAGCAATGGGACCTTGAATTAAACATGGATGATTAATAAAATGATATAATAAATTAAAAATGAACTCAAAATAATTTAAGAAATCTTCAAAGTGGTTAACGGTCAGGCACCGAGCACTTTGAAATCTCTTGAATATTTTCAAGGAAAAATTGAACTTGCTATATTTTGTTTTAAAATCATCCATAAAGATCTTTTGAGACTCAATAAATTCATGAGTTGGGGTTTTGTTGTTATACCTTCATCTACTCCTGCAACTTGAATTCCTTACAAAAATTATATATATGTTGTCAAAGTTAACCTTTCAGGTGGATGAGTGAGAAGAATCGACAGGTACACTTATAAGTTAATGCATTTACTTTTTTGTACCTCTTGTTTCTTACTTGCATGCTTAAGGTCACCCTGCAAGTCAAAACAAAAACTAAAATATAAACAAGATAGAATTCACCACCACAACAATCAAAATATAAGACAACTCAAAATTTAATCTCAAACAAAATAAATTGAAAATTACAACTAAATTAAGACGTCTCTATCGGATGATCGGAAATTCCTCAGAGCGGGTAAACTAAAATTGCTAAAGAGATTTCCCATGGTCTAAATGAAAGTATGAAACTCATTAAGTTTTGGACTAAATGAATCCAAATGAAAATAGTGGTTCTAGAATGAGGAAACTATAAAATCCTAATCGTTGCCATTCTAATAAATTTTAACATTCCTCATAATATTTAAATGACCTTAGGAAACATATAATTTGACATCGGTACTTGAAACATTAGAAAACTTAAAATCACTATGACGAGGAGTTTAGATCTAGCACTGTAGGCGGCATGACCATCTTTAACAGAAAAATATGTTTACTCCAGCTAAAGCATTCCTTAGAATTAAACAACCAAGTCATAAGTTTTTGAGGTTGTTTGCTTAGTCTGACATAAATCCTCAACTTATATTTAGTCTTTTTTTTAGCCCTATTGTACAATTTAAGCCCTATCCTATTTTAGGATTCTGAGGTTGTTGTTCGGTACAATCTAAATCCTCACATATTCCAGGCTATTTGTGTGATCGTTTCACAAAAATATAAGCCCTAATTAATGTAATTGACAGGATGAAACATTTAGATATTTCTCCTCTGAATTGAAACCAAACCATAAGATAAACTAGGGAAATGACCGAGGTTCTCCTTAGGATCAGTGACATCCCCTAGTTCTTCTTACTTTGGATTCCATAAAAAGTTCCAAATTTGAGTCATTCCCCTTTCACACCTCTTTGTCCGATCACGTTGAAAATTTTGATTCCCTTGACCTCTTTGAAGGCAATATCCCCTAATTTTTATCCAGAGTTTTCTTGGATGACTTCAGTTGTCTAAGGTGTAATTAACTATAAAGGCTTACCTTTATATAAAAGCTTAAAGTCCAAGCTTAATATAAACCATATTCAATTTTTCATATTAAATAAGAGAATTTGTTGGCTTACAAAATAAAATGGTTCCACAGACCAAACGAATATCATATATTTCCTAGTTTATTTGATCTAACTCCACCCCCAAGTCTTGTGTTTAACTTTCGGGATAGATACATGGCTTGAGGTGTTGTGTTATTTCATTTAAACTATGAAAAATATGAGTTCAGTTTATTTCATATTTTTCTAAAAACTATATATATATATATATATATTAAATGCATTTCCAAAACGGGCGACGGGATTTCAATTCTTGCGACCGCGATAGCTTCCAACGGGCAACTCCTCAACTTTCTAGTACCGACAACTTCTAGCAACTCTGTTGGAGACTGGTTTCTCTCTCCATTTAAATTAGGCAATATTATTTTCATACATCAGTAATACGTCCATGTCTCTCATGGACCAAATTTTCTTTCTTTGGTTGACAGCTTCACCCATTTCTTTCTTGGTGAAATACTATCAACTCTTTCAGACTTCAAAACCATCTGTTCAACTACCATTGAATAGAGAATTTCAGAAGTTCATTAGGAATTTTAATCTTTGTACAGGGTTAGACCCCCAATAAGTGTGTTGGTGGACTAGTTCCAACTAGTTCCACCTAGGCATTGTGCGTTGTGAAGTCGGTCCCGCATTGAGTCCTAAACTTCACTTTCCCTTTCAAGTTTAATTTGTTATTACAAAGATTAAGTCAAATTGTGTCATGTTGCGCTTGCTCTTTAAACCTTCTTTATATAATTAATTAAACTATCATATTTCAAAGTTACTTTTACTAAAGTCCAAAAAATTTTTCTTAAAGTAAAATTAAAATAAAAACTTTCCCAGTCTACAGATCGACCTTTGTTAATTTTTTAGTGCTTGCACTTAAATTACAAGGTATTGGCCAAATAACTAAACCAAAAGCTTTATTTTCGAAGCTACTGCAATGGTGTTTCCTATGCTCACTTTCTTGTGCAACTTGCCAATGAGCTGCGATGCCCACAATGTCGCCGCTACCATCAAGTTTGGAGTCGGATTCGATGAACTTAAAATCATGCTTGGGAGAGCTTCCATTGTCATATCAAAAGTTACCGCTCCATAAGTTCAAGAGCCGTCAGCTGAGTTTAGCCTGAACTGTCCTCAAGATTTCCCTTCCTATGGAAGGTAAAGACTATTGCCCCTGCACCTGCAAAGCCTGTTGTTCCCACTTCTACTAAGGGAAAAGTGGTCATGATCGTTCAAGATACAACTGAAGGTCTCACTGCCCCGCTATTTGTGTTTAAAATTAGATAGAGTTTGAAGACTTCTCTGCTAACTTGGTAACAAAGATGAAACCACTATCAAAAGGTCCAGAGGGCTACTAAAGCCCATATTTTTGAAGAAAGGTCTGTTGATGAAATTCCTCAACAGGAGGATTGTTAGAAACTTATCCACCTCTGCTACGGAGCAGGTTCCATCCATTAATGGACACCAACGCTTACGAAAGTATCCACAAGATTGTTGCTACTTTACCGTCACTTCATGGACATGGTGGGGAGAAGGAGAAGCCAACTCCTATCACCCGAGTCAGTATAATATTCCAGTGACTAGCTACTAAAGAAGGTTGTATAGTTGGTAAATTACTTAAACAAGTAGGATGTGTAGTATCCCCTTGTATGAAGTAATAAATTATAAAAGATGTAAGATCTGTCAGACGATCTCAAAGATGAACTAAAACTTTGCCTACTCACATTCCCGTCAGGTTCCGCTTGGGAAGCAAAGTTGATACTACTGTCGTCTCCACCGATTCTACCATTGATGCTTAAAGATCAGCAGGCTGACAACCGGTTAAGTCACGTCTTGGTCCAAGAAATCTATCAGTTACCAGTCATAAAAATTTTTCTAAAGTCCTGAAGGAAAAGATGAAGAGGTACCTAGTACTGTATTTGGTCTACACCATGGGGAGCCTACCTCTCTCCGACATGTCGATGCCTCTGTTGAGGCACCCCATCTCAAGATGTCACCGTTGAAGAAAAAGGTATGGGTGATACACCTAAAATATGTAGTGTTTTTAGACGCATTTTTATACCTGAGATATTGTGCTTTAATGGAAGGTATTTGTGTGTTTTTTTTAGGTATAAGTAAAATGTGAGAAATGCTAAACGGAGTGAAAAATGATTAAATTTGGAGAAAAGAGGTGAAAATTGTGCTAAAGTGTTTTGGCGCCTAAGCGCCAGATCCAGTGCTTAAGCGCCAGTTAAACAGAGAAGGCCGTGCCTAAGCGCTAGAGGCCCCTCGCTTAAGCACCAGAAACAACAGAGAAGGCCGCGCCTAAGCGCTAGAGGCCCCTCGTTTAAGCACCAGAAACCCCCCTCGCTTAAGCACCAGAAACACTTATTTGATGATTTTATTCATTTGACTGAATTTTGAAGAGGTATTTAAGGCACCTATTGGCTAAAGAAGGTGGTTATAGCCATTAGAAATGAAAATATTATTAAAATACATGCAAAAGAAGGCATCCCTTAGAGAATACATCAAATTTGGACACATTTTATAGAGTTTTTAAGGCACCTTTTAGAGATTTATAAAAGAAGGAAGTTGAGACATTTGAAAGTCGGTGCTTGAAGAGGGAGAGTGGGCTTGAAAGTTCTGAAAAGTGTTGGAAAGGAGAGAGATTTGGAGAGATTTTCAGGCACCACACAAATTTACTTTATCATTTTTATTTTTAGTTTTATTATGAGAGTCAAGAGTGTTGTAAAAGAGAAGAGAATCAAAGGAACTTCAAGAGTTTAGTGGAGGAATTGAGATAAGTTTTTATCTTATGTTTTGAACTACTTTTGGTTTTAATCGAGATTT
This sequence comes from Phalaenopsis equestris, assembly GCF_001263595.1. Taxonomy (NCBI): domain Eukaryota; kingdom Viridiplantae; phylum Streptophyta; class Magnoliopsida; order Asparagales; family Orchidaceae; genus Phalaenopsis; species Phalaenopsis equestris. The sequence goes on along the minus strand of NW_018238543.1, from coordinate 17,250 downwards.
CTTGTTAGTTTGACAATGATTTCTACTTTTAAACTAAAGTGTGGTTTTGTTTTCTCCATGGATTCTGAGTAGTTTTCTCTATCTTTCTCCTTAAAATAATAAGTAATCAAAGTGTTGGATGGAAGTTTTTGGGAGTATTGTTCTTTATTATTGGAACTTTAATGTTGGAAGAAGTTGTGATGATTTAAATCCATGAACTTCATTTACTTCTTGATTTGGCCTATCAAGATGTTAAAATTTGTAGTGAGAACATATAAGGATTGGGCTAGTATTGTCTCAATCAACAATTAGAAAGAATCACATGATGTTGTATGAATGAGAATGTAATTCATATGATTTAGACAAATAAAGAGGGAAATAATCTTTAAAGGGTGTGGAGTTAGAGGACTTTAATGTGAAAGGTTAAAGCCCCTAACTTGGTTTATTGTTTTAGGTTCTGATACGAGATGTTAGTCTCTAAGTCGAGGGAATCTAGGGAACTCTAAAGTGAGAGCTAGTATCTTCCCTGTCTAGCCAGTCTTCAGAATTATTCATACTTTAAATTAGCCAATGTTCTTTATAGCATCTCTAGTAAGGGTAAATAATATAATTGCTCCTGTTTGACACAACACATATTGCTTACTTCCACAATAGAATTCCTATACTTATTGCTGATTCTTGATAAGGAGAAAGGTATTTTAATATTAAGTGCTTTTCCTTACATAAACACGAGTTATCTTTAGAAGTCTTTACTGTTTTGCAAATATCAAAAATACCAAAAAGATTTAAATTTTAATTACTGCGAATACATCTCTAATTTAAGTAATTTTCTTTGTTTTAAAATAGAAAGTTTGTTATCCAATAGCACATATTGCATATTTTTCTTGTGGGTTCGATATTCGGGGCTTAATAACAAAGTCATATATTACTTGATAACGATATGTATACTTGCGTAGTATCCAAAAATATAAATTAAAGAGTTAAATTCTTATTTTCTTCAGGAACTAGTTTTGACTCTATTGTAAAGTAATGAAATATAAGTGGAAATATAATCAGAGAAATTGTTATACTGTTGCATATAAGCAATATCAGGGATCAATGGGTACCTAAGGTTGTCATACCAATACGGTTCAGTGAGCCCGAAAGGTAGGATCACGGAATGAAGCAAGAGCTTGAAGTATCTGACATCGTTGTAGCTATTGCTACCAAGTTAGATGACTAATTGGAGGATGTTCAATAGACTCCCCTAGATTTTAAGATCATAAAAGAAGCAATAATCAAAGAAAACAATAATCAAAGAAAACGTTGAGAAGCTCAGGATCAAGATTTCTGAGTTAGCCCAGGAACATGGGGTTTCTGTTGATGATGATGATGAAAATTTTGACTTTAATGACTATCTCGCTGAAGACTTCATGGATGTTCATGTCATCAAAATCAAAACTACTGGATCTACGCATGACGCCCAACCACTTGTTCAAGGGAACGTCATAGATGATCTGGGTAGGGTTTTTGTACTAAGAGATGAGCAAATCAGCCAAATGGAGAAAAGGATGGGAGAAATGCCCACTTCCATGGCTGCCATGGCTACAGTTCCTGGATAGTCTCAAGCACAGTAGTTAGCTTATCCAGAAGTTAATCGGCCAGAGATCATACATATCACCGATGTAATGTGAACCTCAACTATAAGAACATCATGCAATTGAGATTCTACACAAAAGCATCCATAGGCCAGTAGCTTTCATGCTCAAGTGAATGCTTAAGGGACTCATAAGGGACTCACCATCAAGTCCTTTGAGAGACTACTCAGCAAAGCTAGCAATCTTTAAGAAGTAGTTAAACACATGGATTCTCAAGAGAAATCACAGAAGGCAAGAAAAGCCTAAATATTTGAGAAGAAGTTCGGGACAGTGACAACGGTTGATAAGGAAAACCAGCAAATGAAGATACAAGAACATTCTTGTCAAAGTTCCCAGTCGTCATCATAGCATGCCTAGTAAAGACACACTAATACGGCCAGTCTAGCCAGCAATCGCATCCAAGAGGATCATACCAAACGAAAAATAAGAAGGGTCTGCCCTTTTGGAACAAAAGAAAGCAGTAACTTCTTTTAAAGATGAAGTTGTACCCAAAATGTTCATAAGTCTAATGAAGAAGCCTGAGTTTAGATTGACAGATCCAAAGAAAACTGTGAAATTTGACAAGAAAGATCAGCCCAATTATTTCACATACCACATAATGCTTGGCAATACTATAAAGGAGTGTTTTGTTTTCAAGGATTGGCTCGAGAAAAATCATAAAGAAGCAAATATAACGATCCTGAAAAAATATTTAAGAGAATCTAAAATAGGTGCTATAAATATGAATTTGTCTGAGCCGATCACTTCGATAGATCCATATTCAGAGAAAGATGGACGGAGTACAGTTTGGAGAGAATCTTCCAAGAAGATACATGACCAGATTCAAACCGCTTCAGCTCAGGCAGCCGTTTAGAGTCTACAACTTGCTCAGCCTAACTTGAAGAATTTGCCAGAGAAACCACCGCAAATAGAAGAGAAAAATAAGAATGATGCTTTGAAGACCGATAGAGTTCAGGGTAAAATAGGGGCTGCCTCTGTTAGATTGGTTGTCTCAGATTCGGGGAAGAAAATTTGCGAACCCCTGACAATGTATGATTATCTTTTTGCCCCACCAGGGACTTATTAACATAATGATTATGATTTAGCTAAGTTTTAACTATTTTTAGGGATAAGATAACTGAATTTGCTCAATCTAACTCCAATCTCAATTCTCAATCTGATCCTCAAATCGTACTTAAGTCCTATGAACCCATTAAGGAGAATGAAGAAGATATTGACGATACCAGTTACGATAGCACCGAGAGTGAGGAGCCAGTCCTCAAGTGTTATGGGACACCACTCGACATCAATTTGGATCTCTCAAATGAAGAAAAAGCAATAGAAATTTTACCTACAACATTGCATGAAGAAGAAGAAATCACAGAGATAAAACTAAAGAGCAGGAAAGTGTTACCCTCAAGGTCAGCTATAATGGACAAAGGAAAATAAATAATAATTAAAAAAAAAAACCTACCTCCACCTTGGTCAGTGGAAGAACCAAATAATCAAGTAAGGATTGAAGTATTATATAAATTAGATTATAATGTGCTAGCTAATCTTAGGAAGTTACCGACCAAACTAAGCATCCATGACAGTTTAATCCTGTCAAAGGAGATGAGAGAGTCCCTAATTAAAGCCTTGCTTGACCCAGAGATTTACTTAGCTCAGTTAGCCTGCTCATCCTTGGATGAAGTTTATTCGTTAAAGGAATAGCCTGAGATAAGCTTTACAAATGAATACTTATTACTCGGTACCGCCGAGCACAACCGATCGTTCTACATCTCCGTCAAAATTAATAGATTTGTGGTGTTTAGAATTTTAGTGGATCTTGGAGCATCACTTAACTTAATGAGTCTACGAACATTGGTATAATTGGATATTAAAGCTCAAGAGCTTACTGTCGATAAAATGATGTTAAGAGGATTTAACCAGAAGGGAGAAAGAGCCCTTGGATCAATTACATTGCTTAAGATAGTTAGAGAACTAGTAACAACTGCTAAATTCCATATCATCAACACTGAGACCTCTTTAAATGCTTTTATTGGTCAAACATGGATTCATGAATACAACATGGTTCCTCCATCTTTACATCAGTGCATTAAATATTACAAGGAAGGACAAGAACACTGCATCAAGGGAGATTTACAGCAACTTTTAGTTCATGATGTTGGCATTCAACATAATGCTGCCTACTATGTACCTCCAAAGAAGGTGTCTTCTCTTGTAAAGTGGTGACAAATAAACGTCAAGATTCATAAGGATCACAAGGGAAAAGCCATTCATCTTCGCTTCAGCAATCTTCCACCACTCTTTTGCAATGAGTTGGTGGGTGTTCTTTTTGTTCGCGCACATGAGGTCGAGGACGGGTACGTGGACGGGGAAGAACCAACACAATTACTGGATGCACTAAGCTGACCATCAAAATTGATGATGAAGATAGCACTGAAAAAAAAATGAAGGTGTTAAAATAGAAGAAACCATAGTACGAGATCTCCTTAGAAGATGTCAATAAAAGTGAATACGAGTCGATGTATGACCAAATAAACCGCTATGTAAATGCCATGACCCTTACTCCGATTCTCCCTCAAGAAGTTGAGATTTTAGAGGTCAAGGTAGTCCATAGTACTGGTTCAAAGCCGATCAAATTTTATCGTGCTTCTACTTCTGCTAATCTTAAAAATCATGTAAATTTGGATGAGGATTCTGATGAATTAATGAAATTACCATATTGGTTAATTTTCTCCTTATGTATAAAAGTTAATTGAATAGGGATATTTGCTAAAACAAATACCAAAAGATATGTTTCAACGTTTTGAGAAATTGTTAAATGACAAAAGTCGAATGCGTAACTTAAATGAAGGTCTCAGGTTTGATGTTGTACGACTAGTTGATGACTCAAAATTTTTTATGGTTGTTACTAAAAAATTAGAAAAAAATGTCCTCGATGTGGAGGATGACTCTTAAGATCAATTAATAGAAGATACCCCTCTAGAATTTGAGGAAGAAATTAAATCAACT
>NW_018238543.1:6452-10200 GCF_001263595.1 Phalaenopsis equestris | reverse complement strand
AGTGATAATATCCACAGGGCTGGTCTCTTTGATTTGGGTTTCAAGGGGCCAGCTTTCACATGGAAAAGGGGAGCTATTTTGGAGAGGCTTGATAGAATGTTGGTAAATGATGCATGGTTTAACCATTTCCTCCTCACTTTTGTCACTCATCTTAGTCTTGCTGGCTCAGATCGTACACCTATACTTGTAAGCATTACTTCAACTGATAATTGTAACTTCTTCCCCCCTTTTAGATATCTTAACATGTGGGTTGCTCACCCTTCCTACAATAAGTACATTGCTAACCTATGGAAAGGAGTTTCCCATCCTAACCCCTTTATCAAGTTAAGTTTACTGCAAATCAAGATTGCCAAAGCCCACAGAAGTTGGAGCTGGAAACTTTTGAAAATGTGCATGCCAAATTCTAAGAGGCTGAAAATGAAGTAAAAAATTAGGAGCAAGGAGAATAGACTGACAAAGTGGAGGAAAAGAAACTGATGATTGCTCAGAACAACCTTCTTAGTGTCATTGATTATCAGGAAAAATTCCTTAAACAAAAGGCAGCTATGAACATTTTCACTGATGGGGATAGAAACACTAAATTCTTTCATGCCTATATTAAATATAAAAGAAAGTGCAACACAATCCATGCTATTCAAAATGCCAATGGCTAGTGGTTACATGACAATACTGATATAGCTAATGATGCTATAAGTTATTACAAATATTTGCTAAATCAGGATCATAACTTCAGACCTTCTATTGAGAAGGCACACTTCCTTGCTAAAATGAATCACACTTCTGGCCTCATGCTTACATGTATCCCCAATGAAAAGGAAATTTGGAATGCAATCAGCTCCATTGACAGTAATAAATCTGCTGGCCCTGATGGCTTCACTGCTAAATTTTACAAGAAGTCATGGAAGATTATTAAGGCTGATGTTATTGCTGCTGTAATTAGCTTCTTCCAAGGAAATAATCTTCTAAAGTACTTTTGTTCCTCCACCACTGTACTGATTCCTAAATCTGATATACAGTAGAATTGGAACAATTTCAGGCCTATCTGTTTGACCACTGTCATTAGTAAAACCACCAGCAAAATCATTGTGAATAGGCTACAACCTCACCTGGATTCTATAAATAAACCCAATCAAATAGCCTTTGTGAAAGGTAGGTCCATCATTGATAACACTCTTCTGGCTCAAGAACTATTACAGGATTTGAAAAAAACTTGTAGAGGGGGCAATATGGTTTTTATTCTGGACTTGAGGAAAGCTTATGATACCATAAGCTGGGATTTCATAATGGAAGTTTTTTTTGCCAGAGGCTTTAACATTGATTTTTGTCATCTGATTAAGAGGTAGCAAGGGGATCCATTATCACCCACCATTTCTATACTTGTTATTGATTACTTATCCAGAATTCTTGATGAAGCTTTGCTGAATCACAGTCACAACAGATACCATCATAGATCCAACATTGCCATTACCCATTTACTGTATGCTGATGACATAATGGTCTTCTCCAGAACCAGCAAAAATGCTATCAGAAAAGTTTTCTAGACACTACAAAAATTCCAAGCTCCTTTAGGAATGTTCTACAATTCAACAAAGTGTCAGATGGTCTTCTATAAACATGCCTCCTCTACTCATAAACATTGGGCATATGAATATACTGGCTTTACAACTTCTCTCCTTCCAATTAAGCATCTTGGGGTGTTTCTTATCACTAGCAGAACCAAACAAATTCAATTTGATGAGGTATTGAACAAAATTTCTAGTCTTCTCAATGGGTGGACACAGACCTTCCTATCTAAGGGGGGAAGAATTACTTTGTTAAAGAGCACTATCACTACCTTCCCATCTTATATACTACAAAGAACTATCATTAAGAAAAGCACTCAAACCAAACCCAGCTGGAAAAGAATATTCAATAAATTTCTGTGGTCAGGTCAAAGACAACAAATGCATTGGGCTTCCTGGAGAAAAGCTGCTAAACCTCAAATTGCTGGGGGAGTTGGCTTTAAGGATCTTGATCAACTCCTTCAAATTAATTTTTGTAAACTCTGGATTAAGTTTAGAACCCAAAGTTCCCTGTGGGCAAAATTCATGTGGGGTAAGTATTGCAAAGATCAGCACCCCACACTGGTCCTAAGGAAAACTGGTGATTCTAAAATTAGGGTGAAAATGCTGAAAATCAGACATATTGATGAAACCAATTACAGTTGGAAATTAGGCAAAGGGGATATCAAGTTTTGGCTTGATAATTGGTGTCCCAAAGACTGGTTATCCTCCATTACCAATATCTACAATAGTGATTTGAAAGTGGATGATTGATGGGATGGTGATGAGTGGTCCCTAGTAAAGTTATCTAATCTTCTGTAACCTCACTCTTTTATTAAAGTGGCCAACATAAATTTTAATAGAAGTACAGCTGACAAAGTATTGTGGCAGACTACTTCCCACCAAAGCATTACCAAAGCCATATACTCCAAAAGTTTCAGTTGGGAGAAAATACCCTGGGGCAAATATATATGGAATAAATTCCTATCCCCTTCTATGTCTTTTCTCTGTCGGAGAATATTTCATAAACTGATCCCTACAAATGACATTCTCAAGCTGAAGGGATTGAGGGGTAGGGGTCCCTCTAAATGCTAGGGTCCCTCTAAATGCTGGTTATGTAAGAAGGAGGATGAAACTCTGAATCACTTATTCTTTGAATGTACAACTGGTTTGGAAACAATTTAACAATTTTTGAATCAGTTGACAATTGATGAGAAAGAGTTCACTTGGGTAGGCTTGTCAAGTGTTGGTTGTTCTAGCAGAAAAGAAAGTATGCTGTTATTCCTTTTACTATTGCTTGGTTAATCTCGATGGAAAGAAACAAGGTCAAGTTTGAATAAGCTAATCCAAATGTTGGGAAAACTGCTATAAATTGTTTAACTTATCTTCATAAGATGATCAACTGGAAAAGATTTCCTAACATCTCCAACTCCTGTCCACCTATCAATTTTGAACCTTTTCAAGTTATCAGAGTCTACTGGAAAACCCCAAAACATCCCAATATGAAAATTAACAATTATGGAAGCTTTATAAAAAATGGAGCTGGAGTAGGAGGTATTTACAGAAATCACTTGGGTATGTGCCTGATGTATTTCTATACCCCATTTTTGGCCAATGATGCCACTGAGACCGAACTCATTGCTGTGCATTGGGAAATCAATCTTGTCACTAAGGCTAATTGAAATATGATTTGGCTGGAAGTGGACTCTGCTGTAATTATTCCCCATTTAAATCATGAGGATGGGGCTCCCTGACATCACTCATACTGGCTAAACAAAATCAGAGATCTTAGTAGCAAGATACAAAACCAGTTTACTTTCACCTATAGGGAAGGAAATTAGCCTGCAAATTGGTTGGCCCAGCTTGGATCACATTCTAAAAAGCCTGAGGTTACTGTTAACCCTCCACCAGCTCTCCATTATCTGCTGCAAGGAGATACTCTAGAAGTCCCCCCTTCAGAATTGCCTATAAGGACACATGACTACAATTGGGGCAGATGCAACTTTACATTCACTTTATTTCTTTGTTGAGTCATTGTAGTTTTCTTTTTTGGGGGGTGGTCCCTAGTTTTTTTTTGTGGGATTTCTTGGGTTCTTGTATTGAACCAAAAAGATGAGTCCCCAGTTTCCTTTCTGATGTCTGTACTAGTTTTTTTTACTTCAACATGTAGGGAGTCATAAGCAACTCCTCCATCAAATATATATATA
>NW_018238543.1:3035-6440 GCF_001263595.1 Phalaenopsis equestris | reverse complement strand
TATATATATATATATATGGGCTAGATGGAGGAGGTGTCCATGAGCTCCAGCGACAATGGGGTTTCTTTAAGCTAGGGCTGCGTCGGTGGACTTCATACTATTTTTTGCATGCCTGGGCTTTAGATCTGAAGATTTTGTGTTGCGATCTAAAATGTTTTTTTTCTGGAGCTAGTTTCTTGTTTGTAGATTTGGGGGATTTGAAAGTTTGTATGATTTTTTCTTCTATTTTTCCAAGATTTTGTTTGCTGTGGATTTCTTTGTAGGGGTTTTTTTGTGTTTTGCTTCTTTGTGATTCCTGTATTGGTTTTTTCATTGAATTTTTAGTTTTGGCTTGCTGTATGAGCCTCAAATCAGTACTGCAGTTTTTGTGGATTTTAATTGATGGAGAGATCGTTTGCGGAGGCCCTCTCGGGGGGTCTATCCTCTAAGATTACTAATACTGATATGTTTCTGGAATCATTTCGTGATGCTTTAATAGTGGGTGGTGCTTACAATTTTATTAAAAAATTAGGAGAAAAAAATGGTAAATTTTCTATGTTCATTTCTAAGCACGCACTTGTGGGGAAGTTTTTATATGGGCATCCTAAGTTGGATTTGATTTGTAGAGGATTTGATGATAAGAAACTTACAAGGTTTTGGAAAATTGGTTTGTTAGATGGTCACCACATTCTTATTCAGTTGGCTAATGACAAGGACTATACCCGGTGGTTTTCTCATAGGTATATTAAAATAGATGGTGTCCCCATGAAAATTTTGAAGTTGACAATGAAATTTGATCCCAAGGTGGAACCCCCAACAACCCTAATTTGGGTGCGCTTCCAGGGATTGAAGTTTCACTTGTTTAATAATGAGATTTTATTCTCCATTGCGGCATATGGGAAAACCATTAAAGTTAGATGGACCTACTTATCTTTTGACTAGGACTTCAAAGGCTCGGGTTCTGGTTGAGCGGGATATTACTCAACCATTCTATGATGAGATCTGGATTTGGCCGGAGACTAAAGGGTACTAAAAAAAAGTGGAATTTGAAAAACATTCCCCTTACTGTTCAATTTACCGAATGTTTGGTGATAATTCTATGCAGTGTATAAATTACATCCACATCTAAAAAAGAAAAACTTATCTCAACACACTACTGTTGGGCAAGCGATTGGGTTGACTCAGTCAATTGAGCCCAGTGAAGTTTTTAGGGTCAATCAACACCCTCTTGAGCACCCTTCTATTTCGATCACTGATAACATTCTTTATAACCTGCCCCAGGATTAAAACCCAGTTGTTGAGAATTCTAATGGTGACCCTACTGTTTTCATTATTGATGAGGTTCTCCCGGATCCGTCTGTAGATAATACTCCTATTATTTTTTTTGCTCTTCTTGTGCAGGATAGTTTGTAGGAAGTCTATACTTCTAACCATCCTTCTCCCATAACTTTTATGGGGGATAACTCTCTAAATTTGCAGGCCCCTCCAACATCAGAGGTTCAAGTCGATGCCATTGTGACTGCCAGTAATGTTTTTGAAGAGGAATGGTTAGTGCAGAAATCTAACAGGAAGAAAAATAAAAGGAAAAATGAACTTTTACATTATAATTTGAATAACATATTTACTAATGGAAAGTCCCTTTCGGAAGGTGAACAGGTCACCACCCTTCCTAGATCATCTAGAAGGGGAAGATTGACATTCCATGATTAACATTTTGGTCTGGATTATAAGGGAGTGGCAGACCCTTCCTCCCTTAATTGACTCAAGCACCTCAGTAGGGTCTATAATCTTGCTATCTTTTCTCTTTTGGAGCCTCTCATCTCTCTTAACAAAGATTGAATCTTCCATAAATTCAAGAGATATAAGAATTTTTGTAATACTAAAATAAGATTTGGATTTTTCGGAAATCTAATATTGATCTTAATATTGTTCAAAATGATGAGCAATTTTTTTTTACTTAATTTAAAGTTGACTCTTTCTTCTCTTAGGCCACCTTTGTCTATGCCAACGCTGTTCTCCATAAGAAATATCAACTCTGGGAAAAGATTGTGGTTATGGGAGATACTATTAATGATAATTGGTTTGCGGGGGGAGGGGGGAGTTCAATATGATTATGAATTCTTCGGAGAGGAGGGGAGGTAGAGGGGGAGACCTTTCCCTTATCAATCATTTTATTGACTATATTGCTAAAGCAGGTCTTTTTGATTTGGGCTTCATGGGTACTCCTTTTACTTGGAGTCTCTGTTCCAGCATCTCGATTGTTACTTAGGAAATCAACACTTTCTCAATTATTTTCCTGTTTCTAAAGTGCATCATCTTAATCATGCTTGGTCGGATCACAACCCCGTTCTGCTCTCTCTTGCTTTTACTTCCTGACCTAGTAATTATCATTTCAAATTTCTAAATATGTGGACTACGCACGAGACCTTCTCAGACACTGTTAAGTAGGCCTGACATACCAATGTCGTTGGTAACCCGTGGTTTATGCTTTGGGATCTTCATAAGCAGGTTGCAGCTAAATTACGTATACAAAACCTTACTTCATTTTCTAATATTCATAATAGGGTTAAGGAAGCTCAAAGGATTGTTGAAAATCTGTGGAGCAAGTCATCCGCTCTCCCCACCATGTCTCAAAATTAGCCCAAGCCCAAGTGAATCTGCTTGAAGCATTTTTTTTGGAAGAGTAATTGTTACAACAAAAAGCAAATGACTCTCTTTCTACTTGTGGTGATCGTAATACTAAATTATTTCATGCATCTATCAAGCACAGATGAAATTTAAATACTATTTTAAAGGTAAAGGCTTGTGATGGGAGAATCATTACTGATATGGAGGAGATTGGAATCAATGCCTTTTGGTGATCGTAATACTAAATTATTTCATGCATCTATAAAGCACAGATTAAATTTAAATACTATTTTAAAGGTAAAGGCTTGTGTTGGGAGAATCATTACTGATAGGGAGGAGATTGGAATCAATGCCTTTGATTGTTTTAAAAATTTATTTCAAACTCCCTCGCAGGTTATCCCCATTGTCTCTGATTTTTTCTCTGGGGAATGGGATTATATCTCCAACATGAACTTAACTGATATTCCTACGGAGCAGAAGATCTTCTCAATGTTTAAGGAGATAAATTTTAACAAGTGTCCTGGTCCTGATGGTTTTACTACCTTTTTTTATGTTACATGTTGGGAGATCGTTAAAAAAGAAGTGACTCAAGATATTCAAAGTTTCTTTTGCGGGGAGGTTCCAGGGAAATATTTCACCTCTTCTCTTTTTGCGCTTATTCCTAAGGGTAATAACAAATATGGTCGGGATAAATTCAGACCTATTTCCTTGACATTGGTGATCTCCAAGGTCATAAGTAAGGGCCTGTTTGGCGCAGCTGCAGATTCTCAGCTTTTCTGCTGCAGCTGCGCTGCCCCC
>NW_018238543.1:0-464 GCF_001263595.1 Phalaenopsis equestris | reverse complement strand
GAAGTGCAGCAGTCTAGTTTCCAAATCATAAACAAACACAATGTGAACTAATGAGGAGCTAAACTTCACAGGTCACGACGGTTATAATAATAGCGTATGTATTCCAATCGTCGCTCTTTGCTCAGTGCTGTGAAGAAGTCTCGGTGGAGGGAATCACGAAAGAGGTCTACTGCAAAGTAAAAAAGATCACGATCCCCTGTAAATTCTGCATCTTCCTCAAGAAGACTAATGACCTCATGAACCGAGGTTTTTTGAACTCTGTGAGGGGCATCGTTAGATGAGTCGACTAGGTATGAGAGCTGCTCCCTCATAGATGCAGGTCCACTCTTTCTCTTACGTTCGTTCCGGGGGCGCTTTGCACGGTTGGTTGATTGAATTTTCAGGTGGCTCAATACTGCGGAATTCTGCAGAATCATTTGACAATTCAATGGCCACATTCTCGGGGGTTGTTTCGAAAATTGTTT